>NC_057715.1:111150494-111171774 GCF_004010195.1 Chiloscyllium plagiosum | reverse complement strand
GACTCTGTCCGTCCTAGCTTTTAGCTTCCAGCCTAACTCCCTGAGCTCTTGAATGACCTCCCCACCTCTCTTCCTACCTATGTCGTTGGTGCCAATGTGCACCACGACTTCTGGCCTGACACCCTCCCCCTTAAGGATTCTGAAGACACGGTCCGAGACGTCTCGGACCCTGGCACCCAGGAGGCAACAAACCATCCGAGAGTCTTGCCCATGTCCACAGAACCGCCTGTCTGTACCTCTAACTATAGAGTCTCCTAAAACTAGCGCTCTCCACCTCTCCCCCTTTCCCTCTGGGCCTCAGAGCCGGACCTCGTGTGCCAGAGACCCGGTCACTGCAGCTTACCCCTGCTAGGCCATCCCCCTCAACAGTATCCAAAGCGGTATACTTATTGTTGAGGGGAACGACCACAGGGGATCCCTGCACTGCCTGCTTCCTCCCCTTCCCACCTCTAACTGTTACCCAGCTACCTCTGTTCTCTGGCGTAACTATGTCCCTGTAGCTTCTATCTATCACCCTCTCAGCCTCTCGAATAATCCTCAGTTCATCCAACTCCAGCTCCAGTTCCCTAACGCGGTCTGTGAGGAGCTGGAGCTGGCTGCACTACCTGCAGATGAAGTCGGCAGGAGCATCGGTGGTCACCCCTACCACAAACATCCTGCAGGAGGAACATTCCACTGCCTTGGGCAGAGAATTCTAATGTCATAGTGAATGACATAGGGGAAATCAAACCTTTATTCAGCCACAAGTTGAACATGATCAACCACATTGGGTGATTTGAGTTGAAAAGTCTCATGTTAGAAAAGCACAGCAAGTCAGGCAGCATCCCAGGAACAGGAGAGTCAACATTTCGGGCGTAAGGCCTTCATCACATTCCTGATGAAAGGCTTATGTCCAAAATGTCGACTCTCCTGCTCCGGGGATGCTGCCTGACCTGCTGTGCTTTTTCAGCTCCACACTTTTAGACCCCATTGGTGGTCTGTTAAGTGTGCCAGAGAAAGTGAGGACTGAAGATGCTGGAGATCAGAGTTGAGATAGAGTGTAGTGCTGGAAAAGCACAACAAGTCAGGCAGCATCCGAGGGGCGGAGAGTTGATGTTTTGGGCACAAGCCCTGCATCAGGAATATTAAGTGTGCCAGTGGAAGGATGCTGTGCGTAGACAGAAGTTCTGATCAAGTTAGTCCAAGTGTTTTTTTTCTCTCCATTTATGCTACTTGGCATGATGTGTGAGCAGGAGGGCACTTGCTGCTGGTGGTAGAGATGCCGTTTGTCTGCTGCCCTTGTTCTTCCAAATGATAGAGCTCATGGATTTGGAGGCTAGTGTCCTAAGACCTTTACCGATTTGCTGCAGTGTGTGATATATGGTTCATGCTGAAGCCATTGTGTGCAGGCTTCACACAAGAGGGGGATGAACAAGTGGGCTGCTTTGCCCTGGATATGATTGACTTTCTTGAGTGTTGTTGGAGCTACATTCATCCAGGCAAGTGGAGAGTATTCCACCACACTTCTGATTTGTGCCTTGCAGATGGTTTTGGGGGAGTCACCATTATCTCAGAATTACCAGCCCCTGACCTGCTCTTGTAGCTACAACATTCACATTGCTCATCCAGCTCAGTTCCAGGTCACAAGTAAGCCCAGGGTTTTGAGGGTGGCATGGTGGTTAGCACAGCTGCCTCACAGTGCCAGGGACCTGGGTTTGATTCCAGCCTCCAGCGACTATCTGTGTGGAGTTTGTACATTCTCCCCCCTGTCTGCGTGGGTTTCCTCTGGGTGCTCCAGTTTCCTCCTACAACCCAAAGATGTGCAGGCTGGGTGGATTGGCCATGCTATTGCCCATGGTGTTTAGGTAGATCAGATTAGATTAGATTCCTTATAATGTGGAAACAGGCCCTTCGGCCCAACAAGTCCACACTGACCCTCCGAAGAGTAACCCACCCAGTCCCATTTCCCTCTGGCTAATGCACCTAACACTACGGGCAATTTAGCATGGCCAATTCACCTGACCTGCACATCTTTGGACTGTGGGAGGAAACCAGAGCACCTGGAGGAAACTCACGCAGACACGGGGAGAATGTGCAAACTCCACACAGTCAGTCACCCGAGGCTGGAATCGAACCTGGGTCCCTGGTGCTGTGAGGTAGCAGTGCCCGAGGCTGGAATCGAACCTGGGTCCCTGGTGCTGTGATGTAGCAGTGCTAACCACTGAGTCACCATTAGCCATGGAAAATGCAGCAGATGGGGGAGTGGGTCTGGGTGGATTGTTGGTGTAGACTTGATGGGCCAAATTACCTGCTTCCACACCAATAGGCAAACTATGATTACTGAGGCCAAGGTTCTTAATTGATAATGATAATTTAATTGTTAATGCCATTGAATGTCAGGTTAAAATTGTTAGATTCTCTCTTGTTGGTGATTATTATCTGGCACTTAAATGGCACAAATGTTATGTAGAAACATGAAAACATAGATGCAAGAGTAGGCCATTCAGCCCTTCTTGTCTGCTGTGACATTCAATGCTTTTCACTATTAGCTTAAACCTGTCTATTTATTTCCCATTATGTAAATGTGTAAACAGCTCTAACCTTCAAAAAGTATGAAAGGGATCCCAAGTATATTTGTAGCTATTACTTGTAACTGTCCAGTTGGGCTTATAGTTAGAACTCTTGCCTTTGTGTTACAAGGCTCTAAGTTATAGAACATACCCTCAGTTCTCACTTCTGTACAATGCCATCCTGCAGAGGTGTATAACCTTTGGAAATGCTTTCTCTCAGCTTCAATATTTATCTGAGAACTTGTGAAGTGGATATTAAAAATATAACATAAGCACCAGGAGTTGGATTGGCCATTCAGCCCTCAGCATTAAACAATATGGTGGCTGATCTCCTCTCTTCACTTAGCCATTCATTCCCTTGGTAATCCAAAGATCCATTCACATCTGACTTGGAAATGGGTAATGACTGAGCACCAACACCTTTCTATGGTGGAGAATTCAATAGCTTCACAACGCTTTTAGTGAAGAAATGTATCTTCATATCAGTGAAAAGTGCACAACCCATTCTTCTGAAACTTCTAGACTCCCCAGCCTGGTGAAATAGCTCCTCAGAATCCACCTCATCAAGTCCCTGAAGGATTGGATATGTTCCAATTATTTCACCTCTGGCTCTACGAAATACCCACAAGGATCATAGTCAACACAGTGTCTCCAAAGAGCTCAACCCCATCATCCCAGGGAACATGATAAAGAATTATAACACATCTGAAGAAGACCCCTGGTGGTGATGAATCTATGGAACTCATTGCCACAGAAGGCTGTGGAGGCCAAGTCATTGAGTGTATTTAAGACAAAGATAGAAACGTTCTTGATTAATAAGGGGATCAAGGGTTGCAGGGAGAAGAGGTTAGATCAGAGTGGTGCTGGAAAAGCACAGCAGGTCAGGCAGCATCCGAGGAGCAGGAAATCGATGTTTCGGGCAAAAGCCCTTCATCAGGAATAAAGCCTAAACTCTGGTTTCCAGCATCCTCAGTCCTCACTTTTGCCTGGTTGCAGGGAGAAGTCAGGAGAATGAATTGAAAAACATTTTAGCCCTGACTGAACGGCAGAGCAGACTTGATGGATTAAATGGCCTAATTCTGCTCCTATATCTGATGGTCTCATTGTCCCTGTGCCTTCGAAGTTAATTTGAAAATGCAGCTGACTCTGATCTCACCAGCCTTGAGCTGCTCTGCATCACATAGCTCCTAATGAATGCCCTCCCCTTGGGAGACAAGTCCTATTGAGCTCCTTAACTGTCTTAACTGGACAAGCTTGATGTGGAGCAGCCAGTGTTGGACTGGGGTGGACAAAGCTAAAAATCACACAACACCAGGTTATAGCACAAAAGGTTTATTTGGAAGTAATAGTCTTCAGAGTGCTGCTCCTTCATCAGATATCTTTGGAGCAGGAACATAAGACAGAGCAAAAGATCACAGTGTCATGCATGCAACTTATACTATACACTGAACAAAGCAAGATTGCTGTTAGGTCTTCCAGTTTTTAGAATGGGTTACAGGTTTTGGTTCATTAATATGTAAATCCCAGAACTTCTTTCAAATCACATTCTTGAGATACCTTAAGGTTTTATTTTTTAAAAAAGTGATATCTCAGCTCAGACAATGCATTAACTGTGTGTGAGGTTAGAGTCTGTTTATCTTGAGTCCAACCTTGAGTCAATCTATTGGACAGGTCACTGCAGCAGGAGAGTTCATTAACCTGTCCCTCCACTACAACACCCCCAACCCTCCTGCCCTGTCACCCTGTCTAGTAATAGAAATGCCAGGCTATTCATGCCATATTTTTGTTTCCATTGTCCATTGCTTCCAAGAGATACACTCCATGAAAATTCTAACCTTGATATCAAATCATTTCTGCATGGACAGTATACAATGATGTGCAGTGATCAATGGTTCAGTTGTTCTGTGTTGGAGTATGTGAATCTGATAACTGACCTGTGCTCCTTGTGCCTGGCTGGTTGAGTTTGTTTGTGGACTCAGAGCAAGGTAAAGAAGCAGCATCATGACAGGACCGTTGGGTTGTAAGCAGGAGTGCAGGCATTTTCCGATTGCAGAGGTATTTTAATATACTTGGAAATAAATCTGTTGTACACTTCAAAAGCAGTGTCAGCTCTGCAGTTCTTCAAAGGATTTAAAGTTAGGATTTGATCCAGTGAGAAACGTAGAGCACCAATCCAATAAGCAGTCACAAATTAATCCTGAGGGTTTAATGTTTAACTGGCCACGTGGATGTGGTCTGCAGCGGATACAGAGGTAACATGTCAGTGTTCCAACGCCTGAGGGACAGACTGGAATCACCAAAGTGAAGTTGGTGGGGTGGGGAGGGGGAGATGGAAATCTGCTCACCTCCAATTAACTTCTTGTTCAACTCCTTGAGGACCTTGTTAAAGGAGGGAAGGCCAGAAGATGATATTGAAATTGCACATTACCAAATCTAAACATTCTTCTGCACAGGAGCCTGATGTAATAAGAGATGTCACAAAACCATATTTCAGTTTATTTTACTCATTCATGGGGTGTGAGCATCGCTGGCTGGCCAGCATTTTTTGTCCACCCCTTGCTGCCCTTCAGAAGGTATGGGGAGCTGTCTTCTTCGACCGCTGCAGTCCGTATGCTGTTGACCCACAATGCCATTAGGGAGGGAATTCCAAGATTTTCATCCAAGGACAGTGAAAGAACGGTGTTATAGTTCCAGGTTAGGGTGGTGAGTGGCTTGGAGGGGAATGTGGAAGTTGTGGTGTTCCCATGTATCTGCTGCTCTTGTCCTTTTAGATGGAGGTGGTTGTGAGTTTGGAAGGCGCTGTCTGAGGAACTTTGTTCAATTTGTGCAGCGCATCTTGTAGATAGTACACACTGCTGATACTGAGCATTAGTGTTAGAGGGAATGGATGCTTGTGGATGTGGTGCCAATTAAGTGGGCTGCTTTGACCTGGATGGTGTCAATCTTCTTGAGTGTTGTTGAAGCTGTCCCCATCCAGGTCAAGTGGGGAGTATTCCATGACACTCCTGACTTGTGCCTTGTCGATGGTGGACAGATTTTAAGGAGTCAGGAGGTGAATTACTCATCGCAGCATTTCTAGCCTCCGACTTGCTCTTGTAGCTGCTGTATTTGCATGGTGAGTCCAGCTGAATTTCTGGACAAAAGTAACCCTCAGGATGCTGATAGTGGAGGATTCAGCGATGGTAATACCGCTGAACGTCAAGGGGTGGTGGTTAAGGTTGTCTATTATTGGAGATGGTCATTGCCTGGCACTTCTGTGGTGTGAATATTGAATAATTGAACTGCTCCACTCCCTTCACATCAGTAAGTTGGCTGCTTATTTTTCATGGTAGTGGGAAGCAGGTGTTACTGCTGTATTATTGCCCATCCTTTGTTGCAGGTTTGGAAGGAGCTGTCACAGGAACTTTGGTAAATTACTCCAGTTTTCCTCGGTTCCCATTGGCTGCAACTTTGGGCTGTTTGGTGTCATGCCTGATTGAAAGCAGCCTTGATGTCAAGGCCAGTCATTCTCACCTCACTGCTGGAACTCAGTTCAGTGGTCAACGAGTGACTCTGGCAGAACCCAAAACAAACATCAACGACTAGATTATTACTGATTAAATTCCCCTTGTTAACACTGCTGAGACCACACACACTCATTGCTTAGCACCATGAGGCAGCCTACTTTCTGACCGACTGTCAACCCGTTACTATAAGCCAACAGTGACTCAGTCATGGCTTCCAACTGCCTTTGAGGATTGTTCCTCCATTATTCCCCACCTAATAATTCGCTGTGTGTTGAATTCCCAGTTTCAGATTCAGAATCCAGCCCGACTGAGCTTACAACATCACAGTTAACAGGATGTGTAGCCATTATAGAATCCCTGCAGTGGAGAAAGAGGCTATTCAGCCCATCGAGTCTGCACTGACCCTCTGTAGAGCATCCCACCTATCTCCAAACCACCCCCCATACCTACAATCTCACATTTACCATGGCTAATCCATCTAACTTGCAAACAACAGGAAAATGTAGCAGGGCCAATCCACCTAACCTGCATATCTTTGGACCGTGGGAGGAAGCCCATACAGACACGGGAGAATGTGCAAACTTCACACAGATAGTCATCTGAGGCTGTAATCAAACCCAGATCCCTGGTGCTGTGAGGCAACAGTGCTCACAACTGAGCCACCATACCACCCATGTGCCACCAAGCCAATCTTCCTAGTCAAAAAGTGTGGCACTAGAAAAGCACAGCAGATCAGGCTGCACCTGAGGAGTAGAAGAGTCGTGTTTCGGGCATAAGCCCTTCATCATTCCTAATGAAGGCCTTATGCCAGAAAAGTTGATTCTCCTGCTCCTCAGATGCTGCCTGACCTGCTGTGCTGTTCCAGCCCCACAATGTTTGACTCTGACTCTCCAGCATCTGCAGTCCTCAATTCTCTCGTTCTTCCTAGTGCCAACTAGAACCTAATTTGGTGACATAAACAGATAATGTTGGAAATACTTAGCAAATCGAGCAACAACTGGGGAGAGAGAAACAGAGTTAAATGTTTGATTGAGGTTGAACTGACTTTTCATCGGCTAGTTAAAACGTTTTTTTAGTCAACCTGTTCCAAAACAATTGCAATCCAGATCCGGGCGAGAGAGACTTGAACCCGAATATTCTGGCTCAGAAACCAAAGTACTATCTCTTTGCTTTGCTTTACCCTTCCATGGGATTTGGGGTGTCATTGGCATGTATAGTACTTCTTGTCCTCCCCTATTTGCAGCGGCATTGTGGTTCAGTGGTTAGCTCTGCTGCCTCACAGCACCAGGGTGCCAGGTTCAATTCCAGCCTTGGGCAACTGTCTGTGTGGAGTTTGCACGCTCTCCCCATGTCTGTGTGGGTTTCCTCCAGGTGCTCCAGTTTCCCCCCACAGTCTAAAGATGTGCAGGTCAGGTGAATTGGCCATGCTAAATTGCCCATAGTGATAGGTGCATTAGTCAGAGGAAAGTGGGTCTGGGTGGGTTACTCTTCGGAGGGTCAGGGTGTGAACTGGTTGGGCCAAAGGGCCTGTTTCCACACTGTAGGGAATCTAATCTAATTGCCTTTGAACTGATTTGCTAAGCCAGAGGGCAGTTATTGGGGTGGTTCTGGATTCTAGTGAATCGGATAGGTTTTTGCAACAATCAATGATAGCTTCCATTGTTACCATCTCTAACACTTGCTTTCTTAGATTTTACTAATTGAATTTACATCCCAACCAGCCAACATTGTGCAATTTGAACTCAGTTCACTGAATACAGTTGGTTATGATATAATGTGATAGTCCCGTTCTTGTGCAGTCTTGCATTATAAGAAGTCTGTGCAATAGCCATGCCATTTAAACTAATGGGGTTGGAATCACATTATAGCCAATACAGGGAAGGAAACTCTGCCTTCCACAATAATGGTCTAAATTCTTCAATCTCATGAAAGTCAATTCGCGTTGAAGAAACACGCATGATAGCAGAACCAACTGTATTAAACAAAACACTGAATGAACTGCGGATGCTGGAAATCAGAATGAAAGAAATTGCCAGAAAAACTCAGCAGGCCTGGCAGCATTTGTGGAGAGAAAGCAAAGTTAACATTTTGGGTCCAGTGATTCTTCTTCAGAATGGTCCACTGAATCTTAGTCAGGGCTTCTGAGTTAGTAGTCAGTGAGTATAGGCATTGGGAGGTCATGTTGTGGCTGTACAGGACATTGGTTAGGCCACTTTTGGAATATTGTGTGTAATTCTGGTCTCCTCTCTATCGGAAGGATGTTGTGAAACTTGAAAGGTTCAGAAAAGTATTACAATAATGTTGCTAGGATTGGAGGATATGAGCTATAGGGAGAGGTTGAATAGGCTGGGGTGGTTTTCCCTGGAGTGTTGGAGGCTGAGTGGTGACCTTATAGAGGTTTATAAAATCATGAGGAGCATGGATAGGATAAACAGTGTGGGAGAGTCCAGAACTAGAGGGCATAGGTTCAGAGTGAGAGGGGAAAGATATAAAAGGGACCAAAGAGGAAACTTTTTCCATAAAGGGTGTATGGAATGAGCTGCCAGAGGCTGGTACAATTTAAAAGGCATCTTATGGGTATTTGAATAGGAAGGGTTTAGAGGTATATGGGTCAATTGCTGGCAAATGGGACTAGATTTGGTTAGGATATCTGGTCAGTATGGACGAGTTGAATGGAAGGGTCTGTTTCCGTGCTGTATTTATCTCTATGACTCTTTGACTCTATAATAGTGACAATAATATGACAACACCATCTCATCTAACTTTGCCATGGTGGCACCATACACTGACTTTCAAATCACGTTCAGACATCTTCTGACCCATCTCCAGGGACAGGTGGGATTTGAATCCGGAATTTCCAGTTAGGAGTTTGGGATTTGATCACTGTCCCACAAGGGGCCCTTTTGGCTTAGCACAGATTGTGGAAAGAGCTATCCCAGGCTTTGATGTGAGAATTGGTCATTTTGGGTATGGTTAGGTTGTACACAACATTGGTGAACCCTCTTCTGGAATACAGTGTCCAGTTCTGGTTGCCCTCTGTCCAGTCCTGGTTGTCCTCTCTCTAGTTCTGGTCACCCTCTGTCCAGTTCTGGTCACCCTCTGTCTAGTTCTGGTCATCCAGTTAAAGGAAGAATATTATTAAACTGGAGAGGACTCGGCAAAGATTTACCAGGATGTTGCCGGGAATGGAAGGTTTGAGTTATAAGGAGAGGCTGGATAGGCTGGGACTTCTTTCAGTGGAGCATAGAAGGTTGAGAGGTGACCTTCTAGAGGTTTATAAAATAATGAGGGGTATAGATAAGGTGAATGGTGGGTGTCTTTTCCCCAGGGTAAGGGATTCAAGACCAGAAGGCACATTATTAAGGTGAGAGGAGAGAGATATGAAAAAGAAATGAGGGACAACTTTTTTACACAGAGAGTGGTTCGTGTGTGGAATGAACTTCCAGAGGAAGTGATGGATGCAGGTACAGTTAAAATGTTTAAAAGACATTTGGATAAGTACAAGAATAAGGAATGTTTGGAGGGATGTGGGCCAGGAGTAGGCAGGTGGGACTACTTTAGTTTGTGATTCTGGTCCGCATGGAGTGGTTGGGGCCTATTTCCATGCCGTATGACTCTATGGCTCTGTCCAGGTCCTTAACAGGAAGAAGTAAAGTTATGAAAGACTAAATAAAATGAAGATTGAGCCATTTGTAAAAGAGGAAAATAATTGACAACACAATGTCACATAAAAAACAGGACCTTATTTTTATTCTATTTTGTCTATTTTCATTGACATTTCCACAGGGAGTGGTATTGAGACGGACAGTTTCAACAAGTTTTGAAGACTGAGGGTGTCAGGGATGTGAATTAACAATGATGGGAGCGAGCAATTAACAATGCTCCAGCATTAATTATGTATGTAAATTTTGTTGCCTTGACTTGCTAACCCAGCTGATATCATCAGTACTTACCGTTAGCAAAGTAATCAACAAATTGACAGAATGGAAGTGCAATGAAGCTAATCATAATTTGAGGGGGCAGTGGTTTGTTTTCTAAAGGCCTTTGGCTGTGTGACTGTAATGTTAATAAGAGGTGCCTCCATTCATGTTATGAATTAGAATAACACCAGACAATACAGGTCTCCGCTTGATGAATAATGTCGGAATATTTTACTCCAGGCTTAGTTGTTGGGAGTAAAAGGTTCATGATGAGTGGGTAAGTGGGTGGCAGGGGAGGGGGAGGGTAATTTTTTTTTGAGTTGGAAGTTTGGGTCCCTGAAGCCATCCCAACTCCTGATTAGGTCTGTCACAATGAAGCCTTACTGATATGCCAACAATTGATCTGACAATTCGCCATTGTTGGTACTGTTCAAACAGTGGGCAAGATGGTCACTCAGGTGGAGAGCCCAAAGATCAAACCAATTTTGGGAGCAATGCTGGGAGCTTGGGGTGCCTCATTCAATGGCGCTCAGTCACCATTGAAAGAACATGCTGAGAACCACCTTCCCTACTTTTCCTGCTACTCCCCTCACCCAACCTGGGTCTCCCATCTCACAAAGCTCTGTAGTGTTGGCCTTAAAGAACCAGATCATTAAGTGTTAATCATTAAGGGTTAACTGGACTTTAGCAATTGAAGTGAAGTGGAAAAGTGCATCAAAAACAAGCCAACAAAAATAGCCTATTTTGATTGGGGAGTAACAGCCTAACCTTGAGGGTTGGTGGGAACCATCAACTTGTTCAATCTATACGGGTCCACCTGGACGTGTTTTCCATCTTTTTTTTGAGCGCAGGGAAAGGACTGAAGTTATTCTGAAACAGGAATTCAACACGCAACAGTAGATTCAGAATGGTATCAATATCAGGGACTTTGTCCCACTCATCGGACTGTTCACCATTGGGCTGGGGTTTGTGAGACTGGTGCTGTGGAGTCTGAGATAGAACTCTGATCCCACCATCACCAAGGTCCCCGTCAGACAGAAGGCAGTGTGAGCACCCCCCATTTGTTAGTACAGATATATAAATTATGGAGCTTAAGCTAATAGGTTCATGCGTGAGTTTGCATATGTCTCTAATAAATATTAACTGAGTAAACCTAATAAATTTGCTTCATATTAAGGTGCCCTGTCTTTTTGTAATCATTTTGATCAGACCATAAATAACCATTTAGATACTGTCAGCCTAACAATAAGCACTCTTCCTGCTGTCACTCACCTGTGGCTCCGGAATCCAGTGATAACCTGCGCATGGTGGCTCAGTGGTTAGCACTGCTGCCTTACAGCACTAGGCACCTAGGTTCGATTCCAGCCTTGGGTGACTGTGCAAACTCCACACAGACATTCTCCCCCTGTCTGTGTGGGGTGCCTTCCAGGTACTCTGGTTTCCTCCTACAGTCCAAAGATATGCAGGTTTGCGAGATTGGTGATGCTAAATTACCATTAGTGTCCTGGGATGTGAGCTTTAGATAGATTAGCTGTAGGGATAGGGTAGAGGGGGTAAATCTGGGTGGGATGCTCTTCGGAGAATTGGTGTGGACTTATTGGGCCAAATGGTCTGTTTCTAGCACGGTTGGGATTCTGTGAACCTCAGGCTTTGGGTAAGTGCAGTATCAGCAGAAGCCACTGCTTACCTGGCAGTGCCGCTGAACCCTGAAGAAGAGTCATAGATACCTTTCATCAACCTGTTCAAAGATGGTCTAACACACTTTTGAGACAGATGGGATTTAACCTGGGCCTCCTGGCTCAAAGGTTGGGGCACAACCACTGAGCCTCAAGCGCCCTGAAAAGGAATCATATTGGACTTGAAATGTTAACTCTTTATTTTCCTTTCTCTCCATTGATGATGCCAGATCAGGTGAATATTTCTTTTTAATTCAAGCTTCCAGTATTCACAGTATTTTATATCTCCAGAATGCTGCTGTTAGTGGGAGCTTGCTGTGCACAAATTGTTTGCACTAATTGCTTGCTATGTTTCTGAGATCACAAAAGTGACTACAATTCAAACTGTACTTTGTTGACTCCAATGTAGTTTAGGATGGCTTGAGGACAAAAATAGATTTAGTACATAAATGAAAATTACAACCTTCAATATACCACTGCCTAACAGTATTAAGAATATGAGATTATGTTTTGTGTAGGCTATTGTCCTGTTGTCATCTTTGCATAATCAATTAACTATGTCCTGAACGTCAATCAGATTCTATTCTGGAGGATGAACGCTTTCAAGTTCGTCTGCTTTCATGTGCCACTTTCTTCAGCCACAAAAAAAAGACAGCACAAGGAAAGTAATATTATTTACAGTTGGGTAATTTGTTTGCAGCCTAAGATGTGAATTAGTTACATATTTGTCTTCAACTTTACACTGGGCATCCAGCCAGCTGCAGATCCTTTTACACTGTTGTCACAATAACATTGCATTAGCAGTAATGGAAAATGCACTGTTAGAAAATAAACACAAAGCCTGCATTATCTCTGAGACTGTTCCCTCCTCAGGTAGGCTTTAGATTCATTGAGTCAATTGTGACTGAGTTCGAGTTGGGGTTGAGCATCTGACTCAAGCTTTGGTGCCTGTGCTGAGGGGGTGCTGCACTGTCTTTAGGGGAAGATGTTAATCGATGCTGGTTCAAGGGGTTTGAAAAATAAGATAATGTGGTCTCAGACTGGCCAGTCTTTAACCTTCAACCCAGAAATAAATACAGGTAATCTGGTTGTTTACAACATTGTCAAATGTGGGAGTTTTCGATGTGCCAATTGAGTACTCCTTACAATAGTGCCTACATTTCAAAAGTATTTGATTGAAGGAAAGATGGGCCAAAGGGCCTGTTGTCTAGTATATGATTGTATGAATGGAGCTGTATTGGGATGGTTTTTGCTTCAGTTTAATTTTTGGGATTACTGTCAGTAACAGGGTGTATATAAAAAAGTCAATGTTACTTCTTCTATAGATAAGCTTGTGAAATGAAGAATTGGAGGCAAGCAGCCAATATCATTTCTCTTTGAAAGGGAATTTGCAAGTTTGTCAATAACAAGCCCTGTTGAAACTAATTCCAGAAAGAATACAGTCTGACCATCTGCCATATATTGAGGAAAATAACTGGAGATGCAAAACTTTTATTATTGAATGCCATTTGTAGTGTTGCAGGGTCAAGGACAAAAGGGAAAGTTGTATTTGATCAGTCATTAAGTTTCGTTCACCTGAATGTTTTATACAAATTGTCCGGCATGTGGTGACTGTTCGACAAAAAACTGGTTAGACTCCGGAATATTTACCGGTTAAATTCAGGAAATCATGTCTTCCCATATTTATAATGAAAAATGTCTCTTTATCTATTGTGGTCAAAATACATTTGGAGCATGAGAGATATTTACCCTCCAAAACCTCCTTCCCATCTATTTTTGTTATTTATTTGTGTCCCATTTAGCACAGTGATAATGCCTCACAACATGATGGAGGGTATTCTCAATATGAAGTCTTTAACACAACGAAATGTCTCAAGGTGCTTCACAGACGTACACAGCAAGTCCCATTCCCATATCAGCCTGTGAGCTTGCCACTCTATATTAGCTCCCAGTCAAGTAAAATCTTTATTTCAAATTTCTCACCTGACTTTTCAAATCCCTCCAGAATCTCAAGTTGTCACTGTAATCACCACCAGTTCCATGATCCTCTGGGACGTCAGCACTGCTCTCAAATGTGATCTGTCCTACATTCCTCAGCAATGTTTGTCCACCACTTTTTGTGATGCCTTTGGTGCAGTATTTACCATCCACAAGATGGGACTGCAGAAATTCACAAGGCTCCTTTGCCAACACCTTCCAAACCTGCTGCCACTTACACCGAGAAAGGCAAGGGCAGCAGATACATTGGAGCACCACCACCTGCATGTTCCCCTTCAAACTTGGAAATATATTGCCATTCCTTCAGTGTCTCTGAGCCAAAATTCTGGAATTCCCTCCAAATGGCATTGTGGGTCTACTGGTTATAGGCGATCTACAATGATCCAGGAAGGCAGCTCACCGTCACCTTCTCAAGGGTAATTGCGGATGAGGGCTCAGTGGTTAGCACCGCTGCCTCACAGTGCCAGGTTCCCTGATTTGATTCTGACTTCGGGCAACTGCCTTTGGGGAGTTTGCATGTTGTCCCCATGCCTGCGTGGGTGTCCTCCGGGTGCTCTGGTTTCCTTCCATATTCTGATGATGTGCAATTTAGGTGGATTGGCCATGTTAAATTGCCCATTGTGTTAGGTGCATTAGTCAGCAGAAAAAGGGTCTGGGTGGGTTACTCTTCAGATGGTTGGTGTGGACTTGCTGGGCCGAAGGGCCTGTTTCCACACTGTAGGGAATCTAATCTCATCTAATTAACTGTGGGAAATGCAGAGATAGGGTAACGGTGGGTCTGAATAGGATGCTCTTCAGAGGGTCTTGATGGGCTGAATCGCCTTTTTCCACACTATAGGGATTCTATTAAGTGCTGACCAGTCAGCGATGCCCATATCCCACAGTGGGGTGTAACTGGAAGGGAATATAGCGATGGTTGTTTTTACTTTTGTTCCTGTGTCCTTGTCCTTAAATGGTAGAAAGCTTTCAAGTTCTGGTGATATTTAATGCTTCACTCCCATGGACAGGGGAACAATGAGGAACACCTATTGTAGGGAAGTCACAGCCAAGGTCTTGTCTTGAAATCCTGAAGTGTGATTGAAGTCATCAGTTTTGGTTTTGGGGAGGAGGTTGTAAAGTAAGCTGACCATTATTTAGGAAAGGTGGTAAGAACAAGCTGGGGAACTATAGACCGGTGAGCCTGATGTTAATGGTGGGCTCGTTGTTGGAGGGAAACCTGAGGGACAGAATGTACATGTATTTGGAAAGGCAAGGGCTGATTGGGGACAGTCAACATGGCTTTGTGCATGGGAAATCATGTCTCACAAACTTGATTGAGTTTTTTGAGGAAGTAACAAAGAGGATTGATGAGGGCAGAGCGGTAGATGTGATCTATACGGACTTCAGTAAGATGTTCCATAAGGTTTCCCATGGGATATTGGTTAGCTAGGCTAGATCTCATGGAATACTGGGGGAACTAGCCACTTAGATACAGAACTGGCTCAAAGGTAGAATACAGAGGGTGGAGGTGGATGGTTGCTTTTCAGACTGGTGGCCTGTGACCATTGGAGTGCCACAAGGATCGGTGCTCGGTCCTCTACTTTTTGTCATTTACATAAATGATTTGGATGCGAGCATAAGAGGTACAGTTAGTCAGTTTGCAGATGACACCAAAATTGGGGGTGTAGTGGACAGCGAAGAGGGTTACCTCAGATTACAACAGGATCTTGATCAGATGGGCAAATGGGCTGAGAAGTGGCAGATGGAATTTAATTTAGGTAAATGTGAGGTGCTGCATTTTCGGAGAGCAAATCTTAGCAGGACTTATACACTTAATAGTAAGGTCCTAGGAGTCCAGATTCATAGCTCCTTGAAAGTAGAGTCACAGGTAGATAGGATAGTGATGGCGGCATTTGGTATGCTTTCCTGTATTGGTCAGAGGGTTGAGTATAGGAGTTGGGTGGTCATGTTGTGGCTGCACAGTACATTGGTTAAGCCACTTTTGGAATATTGCATGCAATTCTGGTCTCCTTCCTAACGGAAGGATGTTATGAAACATGAAAGGGTTCAGAAAAGGTTTACAAGGATGTTGCCAGGGTTGAAGGATTTGAGCTATAGGGAGAGGATGAATAGGCTGGAGCTGTTTTCCCTGGAGCATTGAAAGCTGAGGGGTGACCTCATAGAGGTTCATAAAATCATGAGGAGCATGGATAGGATAAATAGACAAAGTCTTTTCCCTGGGGTGAGTGAGTCCAGAACTAGAGGGTATACTAGATTAGGTTGGGATATTTGGTTGGCATGTACGAGTTGGACCGAAGGGTCTATTTCCATGCTGTACATCTCTATGACTCTGTGACTTACGCCTCTGGTACAGTTAGTTCAGATTAATTTTTCAGCACATCTCATTTCATTATCTTCATGTCTATCAGGTCCTTTATCACATTTCTTCTTGAATAAGAATTAGCTTGTCATTTCTTTTACCCCTTTGTTTTCTGTAAGCTTAGTTACGGCATGGCCAAGATTTGAGTGCATTAGGCTGTTAATTTGGATTCGATAATTAAAAAGCTTCATCATAGTACATTTCCAATAGGCCCCTCATTAAATTAGTCCAGAAACATTCGCCAGAGGATGTCAAGATTGTGGCTTATGCTGACTGCAGTAATTAATGTTCATGGTACAAAAGGGACTACCTTCACAATGCAGTATATCCCTTGTTTGAGAAACATGAAAGGAAAGTTCAGTTGAAACTGATAGCTGATGTGCACTGAACAGTGATTGTCCACATATTGACTTTGTAGATGTTCCAGTCGTGTGCTACAGTTCTGCAGAGCAAGGTTGAGGATTATCAAAGGGCCACCAGCGACAAGAACAGGATTGGAATCAGTCGTTGGGAAATTATAGCAGAACATTTTGAAAATCATAATTGAGTCAAACACAGTCAGCATGGCTTCATGAAGGGGAAATCATGTCTGATTAATTTATTGGAGCTTTTTGAAGAAATCTCAAACAGAGGTGGAAAGAGGGGGAACCACTCGATGTGTTAAATTTGGACTTCCGTAAGGTGTTTGACAAGATACCTCACAAAAGATTGAGTCATGAGATAAGAGGCCATGGTGTTGGAGGTAGATATTGGCATGGATAGAGAAATGGTTAATGAAAAGGCAGCATCGAGTGGGTGTAAGGGTTATTTTTCAGATTGTTAACCTGTGGCTCCTGGATTCTATTGGAATCAGTGCTGGGACTGTAACTGTTTACAAAATAGGTTAATGGTTAATGGTTTACAAAATAGGTTAATGGAAGGAAGCAAATTTACTGTAGTCAAGTTTGCAGATTACACTGAAATAGGTAGAAAAGCAGATTGCGGGAGGGGTACAAACAGTTTAAAGAGAGAGTTAATAGATGAAGTAAATGGGCAAAAAAAAATCAAACGGAGAATAATATGGGAAAATGTGACGTTGTTCACTTCGGGGGGTAAAACAAAAGAGCAGACTATTATTTAAATGTAGAAAAACTGCAGTAAACTGTAACACAAAAGGACTTGGGGATACTTGTATTCCAAAGTCGGGGACTGAGCACACAGGTACAGCAGGTCATCAAGAAGGGCGAATGGAACATGGGCCTTTATTTCAAGGGGGTTGGAGTATAAGAGTAGGGAGGTCTTGCTGCAACTGTACAAGGTGCTGCTGAGACCACATCTAGAGCAGTTTTAATCCTCTTCTTTCAGGACAGATATAATTTCATCAGAGGCAGTTCAGCAAGTGTTCTCTAGGATGATCTCTGGTTTGGCAGGATTGCCTTTTGAGCAAAGGTTGAACAAATTAAGACTCAATTCACTGGAGGCTAGACGAATGAGAGGTGATCTCATTGAAACATATAGAATTCTTAAGAGGATTGACATGGTCAATGCTGAGAGGATGGTTCCCTTTATGGAACAGTCCAGGGCCAGAGGGCCCAGTCTCAAAACAAAGAGGCACCAATTAAAGGCTGAGATAGAGTCATGGAGTTATAGAGTCATAGAGATGTACAGCATGGAAACAGACCCTTCGGTCCAACCCGTCCATGCCGACCAGATATCCCAACCCAATCTAGTCCCACCTGCAGTACCTGGCCCATATCCCTCCAAATCCTTCCTATTCATATACCCATCCAAATGCCTCTTAAATGTTGCAATTGTACCAGCCTCCACCACATCCTCTGGCAGCTCATTCCATACACGTACCACCCTCTGCGTGAAAATGTTGCCCCTTAGGTCTCTTTTATATCTTTCCCCTCTCATCCTAAACCTATGCCTTGTAGTTCTGGACTCCCTGACCCCACGGAAAAGACTTTGTCTATTTATCCTATCCATGCACCACATAATTTTATAAACCTCTATAAGGTCACCCCTCAGCCTCCGACACTCCAGGGAAAAGAGCTCCAGTCTGTTCAACCTCTCCCTATAGCTCAAATCCTCCAACCCTGGCAACATCCTTGTAAATCTTTTCTGAACCCATTCAAGTTTCACAACATCTTTCCGATAGGAAGGAGACCAGAATTGTATGCAATATTCCAACAGTGGGCTAACCAATGTCCTGTACAGCCGCAACATGACTTCCCAACTCCTGTACTCAATACTCTGACCAGTAAAGGAAAGCATACCAAATGCCTTCTTCACTATCCTATCTACCTGTGACTCCACTTTCAAGGAGCTATGAACCTGCACTCCAAGGTCTCTTTGGATCCTGTTTTAATCTGAGGTAACCCTCTTCGCTGTCCACTACACCTCCAATTTTGGTGTCATCTGCAAACTTACTAACTGTACCTCTTATGCTCGCATCCAAATCATTTATGTAAATGACAAAAAGTAGAGGACCCAGCACCGATCCTTGTGGCACTCCACTGGTCACAGGCCTCCAGTCTGAGAAACAACCCTCCACCACCACCCTCTGTCTTCTACCTTTGAGCCAGTTCTGTATCTAAATGGCTAGTTCTCCCTGTATTCCATGAGATCTATCCTTGCTAATCAGCCTCCAATGATGAGGAAGCATTTCATCTCTGAGCGGGTTCTAAGTCTATGGAACTCCTTGCCACAGAGAGTTGTGGGGCCTGAGTCCTCATGTATATTTGAGGTGGAGATAGGTGGATTCTTGATCATTTGGAAAATCAAGTTTGTGGGGAAAGGGTAGGAAATGAGAAATGTCAGTTGAGCCATGATCCTATTGCAGGCTGGAGCAGGCTTGAGGGGGCTGAATGGCCTACTCCTATTCCTATTTTTTTATCATCTTGTAAAGAAGACCTTGAGAATCCTTTCCATGGAATTGTTCCTGATCTCTGGTCATTACAGCAGTGGCGGGGGGAAGGGGTGAATGAAGTATGACTTTCAGCCATTTACTCTATTTTGCCACTCCATGAGATCTCTGCCAAATACTTTGGGATTACACTGCATACCTGTGGGAGAGAAGGAGGCTGAGAGGAGTTTGGATTGAGGTTTTCAAATCCTTGAGTGGGCTGGACAGAGTAGATAGGGAGGAGCAGTTCCTGCTCAGAAAAGAATCAGAGTTTGGGTCCTGTGACCCTTCCTTAGAATTCAGAATGAGGAAGGGTCACTCAACCTGAAATATTAAGTCTGATTTCTCTCTACAGCTACTGTGAGACCTTCTGAACTTCTCCAGCGCTTTCTGTCTTTATTTCTTATTTCCTTTCGTTTCACTTCATGAAAAATAAGGGGACGGCAGATGACTTAAACAGGTATTTTGGATCTGTCTTCACTGTGGAGGATACAAGTAAATTCCTAGAAATAGCTACAAATCAGGAAGTGGAAAAGAAGGAGAAGCCAAGAAAATGACGATCATGAGGGAAGCTGAGCAAATTGCCGAGGTCACATTGAGTACTGTGTACAGCACTGGCTTCTCTTTGTGAGGAAGGTGTAAATGTGTTGGAAACAGTTCAAAGGACATTTACTAGACTGTTACCTGGAATGGGCAGATTGGTTTATGAGGACAGGCTGGACAGTCTAAGCTTATATTCACTGAGAAGAGGCATATGAAATCCTGAGGGGTGTGGACAGGGTGCAGATGGAAAGAAATTTGCACATGACAAATTTGCACACCCAGCAATGGGTTAAGATGTCTGTTTCAGTGGTGTTAATTGCGAGATAGATATTGGCCAGGAGTAGAGATCCTGGTAAAAACAATGACTGCAGATGCTGGAAACCAGATTCTGGATCAGTGGTGCTGGAAGAGCACAGCAATTCAGGCAGCATCCGAGATCCTGGTGTCAAGGCAAGGTAGGAAGGGATGACGTCATGGGGTGATGAAGGGACTTTGAGGGAGTGCCCAATGTGGAAACTCCATCTGCCGCTCTAACACCAATGGATACATTGTTAATAAGCAAGGGGTTGACAGATCATTGAGGTCAGGGAGGACTGGAGCAACCAGGTGAGCCATGATCATATTGAAGTGCAGGGGCAGTCTTTAAAGCCAAGAGACTAAACTAGCTGAGTGTACCTAAACCATCCAGATTGCAGTCTTTCAGAAAGAAGGCCATTCATCACCTTCTCAAGCACAACAAGGGAACAGTAACAAATATCAGCATTGACAGGGGTAGCCCCATCCCAGAAATAAACTAAACACAAAATCAATGTTGCATCTTAAACAAAAATAGAAATTGCAGGAGAAACTCAGCAGATCTGGCAGCATCCGTGGCGAAAAAGCAGAGTTCATGTTTCAGGTCCAGATACCCTTCTTCTGTTCTGTCTTTCTTTTGCTTGTTCTGACGAAGGGTCACTGGACCCAGAATGCGAGCTCCGCTTTCTCTCCACAGATGCCACCATCCCTGTGTTTGCCCCAGTACACTTCACAGGAAGGTCATTGTATGGGAGTTGGCCTCAGATGTTTCTGTGGGGCAGAGTGACATATTGCAAAATAAAGTGGAAAGCTTCCCTTGAGCGCATGAAAGGGAATAGTTTAAGGGTGCATCTTGAAGCACGTCCAGTCTTTGTGTTCTATGATGTTGCTGGGGACTGCTTAATGTTCACCTCCTTCATTGTTCACACACAGCACCAATTTTAGGCAAGGGAGCTAATGGTGTGCTGCATGAACTGGAAAACTGATTGTATTTATTTCTTGTTTTCCATCCTCAGGATCTATGTGTTTAATGAAAATTACACTGCTTGTCACAATGGGCTGTATTTACAGATTGAATCCACTGGGAATGTCAACCTTTTCAATGTATTGAAATGATTTACTCCCTTGAGGCAATGGGGAGTTTAGTGGCTTCACAAACTGTCCTTTAACTTCAGGTTCATATCCATCAGATTAATGGAATGAAAATCTGACTCCCTCCTCTGCAAGCTGCAAGGGTCTCTAAATGAATTAAGTCTGGGAAAATCTCAAATCCCGGAATGGATTAGCCTGATCATTGTTGTAAATTACAATCTTTCGGGGCAGGGAATCACATTGAAATAAACGAGACTCACTTTCCTGAAGGACTCCTGTCCCCACGTTGGAATGGAATTGAGTGGAATGGCAAACAGGCAGCCCCCTGTGTTAGCTGTCCCTGCAAGAGTGTCAGGGAGAGGGTGATAGAGTAGGGGGAGTGGCAAGGGGACAGTGGGGAGATGGCAGGGAGAGAGTAGGGGGGGGCATGGTGGGGAAAGTGGAGGGGTAACAGGG
>NC_057715.1:111123274-111148155 GCF_004010195.1 Chiloscyllium plagiosum | reverse complement strand
GTAACTGGGTGAGTGGAGGGGTAACGGCGGAGAGTGGAGTGGTAACAGGGAGAGTGGAGGGGTAACGGGGGTGAGTGGAGGGGTAACGGGGCAGAGTGGAGGACTGATGAGTGGTTGAGTGGATGCATAGCAGGGCAGAGTGAGGGGATGGCGGAAGAGAGTGGGAGGTGGCGGGGGAGAGTGTGAAGGGTGGAAGCGGGAGATTGAGGGATAGCGGGGGGAGAGTGGAGGCATGGCATCTGTGACCACTTCTGTTTCTGCTCCTAACTGGCAGCAATCCCAGCCCCTAGTCTATGTGGAAATGAAAACCTTGCCTTCTGGACTATTTTGGATTTGTTTGGAAAGCCTGGTGAAGCTCTCTTTGTTTCTGGATAGCGGTGCAAAAGCGAAACGATGTGCCATTTTGCTGTTTGAATTAAAAGTGACGGTGTGAATAATGGGGTGTGAGAATCAGCACATGTAACACATGGAGAGCTGCTGGGGATGGTTGGAGTGTCAGGACCTGGTCCTGAATCCACCTCTCAGTTCCTGCTTCCCATTGGAAAATCCAGCCCTGTACAAAATCTACAGCACAGAGACCGTTCATTCAGCCATTTGGTGCATGCTAGTGATTATCCATCATGTGATCTCTGTCATTCTTCATCCAGCCCTATGAACATATCCTTCAATTCTTCTCTCTCTCTCTCTCCCTTTCTCTCTCTCTCTGTCTCTCCCTCTTTCTCTCTCTCTCTCTGTCTCTCTCCCTCTTTCTCTCTCTCTCTCTCTCTCTCTCTCGTGGTTGATTCAGCCTTAATTGCATTCAAATGTGTTTCATTCCTTCTTCAGTTTCACTGCAGCAGGGCTGTTGGCATTCTGCTCTCCTTTGGCTTTCTTCAAGCCTCCCTCAGACTCATTGTTATTCGTTCACATGAATCCACTTCCTCTTCTCATTTTCACCCTCAATTTCTCCTTCCCGTTGCTGCTAAAACAAGACACTAGGATCTTTGTTTTCAATGTATGTACTTGGCTATCTGTTCCTGTCTAACTGCACTGCACAATCAGATTGATTCCTAATTTTCTTTTCTTGATGTAACCCACTCTGTTCGCGCATTTGGATATAAGGGGTTAAAGTTCCCTCATGGTTTTATCAGAATATAGGACTGCTATCTCATGAGAGAGTGGGATGTCTGGTTATGGTTTAACCTGAGGGTTATCAGGCCTCAGGCAAGGCGGGAGAGGTTGAGGAGAGTCCTTTGCAATAATCTCAGCCAGTGTCGGAATTGAACCCCACACTGTTGATGTCACTACATCACAAACCAGCCATCCAGCTAACTGACTCTTTGTATGGAAGTGAATTCTGCTTGTAAGTATTTAATTGTACAGTATCTTCTTTTTAGAAACCTTACAGTACGGAAAATAGGCCATTCGGCCCAACATTCCTGATGAAGGGCTTTTGCCCGAAATGTCGATTTTCCTGCTCCTCAGATGCTGCCTGACCTGCTGTGCTTTTCCAGCACCACCCTGATCTAAGCTCTGGTTTCCAGCATCTGCAGTCCTCACTTTTGTCATTCAGCCCAACAAGTCCACGCCGACCCTCCAAAGAGTAATCCACCCAGACCCATTCCCCAACCCTACATTTCCCCCGAACTAATGCATCCAACCTGAACATCCCTGAACATTATGGGCAATTTAGTATGATCAATTCACTTAACCTGCACATCTTTAGACTGTGGGAGGAAATTCATGCAGACACAGGAGAATGTGCAAACACAGAACGGACAGTCGCCCAAGGCTGGAATCAAACCCGGGTCCCTAGTGCTGTGAGGCAACAATGCTGACCACTGAGCCACTGTGCCATGTTCTCTGTGTGTTACATCTGTGACAGTGATTGTGCGCTAATAATTAAGCTCCTGCCAGTCGCTCTGTCAATATGAATGTGTTGATTCAAACACCAAAATGGCCTACTGATTATTTTTTGTAACCATTGTACAAAATTGATTTTCATAAAGCTTGTTTGATGATCTCAAAACAATCATTTTTTATGACGCAAAACTTGTTCCTAAAAGCAGTGGCAAACACCGGTTAACATCTAAATTATGATCTGGAATTAGAACATGGACTCAAACACAAACGCATTCACACTTTTAATTATATGTTCCATGTGCTAAATTTAGCCTCATCTGTCATTGACACGGATTGTAAAGGGCAAGACTGGCAACACCACCAACTGCAAGTGCCCCTCTAAGTCACTCACCATCCTGACTTGGAAATGTATCACTGCACCTTTACTGTGACTGGGTCAAAATCCTGGAACTCTTGCAGGATCGTGGGTCTGCCTACAGCACATGAACTGCAGCCATTCAAGCTGGTGACTCACCACTGCCAACTCAAGGGGCAATTGGAGTTGGGTAATAAATGCTGGTCCCAGCTAGTGACGCCTAAAGCTATGCCCTCTAGTTCTGGACTTCCCCCAACCCAGGGAAAATACCTTGTCTATTTATTCTATCAATGCCTCGCATGATATTACAAGCCTCTATAAAGTCACCCCTCAGCTTCCGACGCACCAGGGAAAACAGCCCCAATGGATTCAGCCTCCCTCTAGCTCAAACCCTCCAATTCTGGTAACATCCTTGTAAATCTTTTTTGAATTCTTTCAAGTTTCACAACATCCTTCCGATAGGAAAGAGACCAGACTTGCATGCAGCATTCCATAAGTGGTCTAACCAATGTCCTGTACAGCTGCAACATTACCCCCCAACTCTTATACTTAAGCCACTGACCAATAAACGCAAGCTTATCAAACACCTTCTTCACCATCGTATGTACTTGGGACTCCACTTTCATGGAACTATGAACCTGCGCGCCAAGGTCTCTTTGCTCAGCAACACTCCCCAAGAACTTAGCATTAAAATGGATTGAAAATTGGTTGGCTAATAGGAAACAAAGGGTAGTGATAAACGGCTCCATTTCGGAATGGCAGGCAGTGACCAGTGGGGTACCGCAGGGATCCGTGCTGGGACCGCAGCTTTTTACAATATATGTTAATGATATAGAAGATAGTATCAGCAATAACATTAGCAAATTTGCTGATGATACAAAGCTGGGTGGCAGGGTGAAATGTGATGAGGATGTTAGGAGATTACAGAGTGACCTGGACAAGTTAAGTGAGTGGGCAGATGCATGGCAGATGCAGTTTAATGTGGATAAATGTATGGTTATCCACTTTGGTGGCAAGAACAGGAAGGCAGACTACTACCTCAATGGAATCAATTTATGTAAAGGGGCAGTACAGAGAGATCTGGGTGTTCTTGTACACCAGTCAATGAAGGCAAGCATGCAGGTATAGCAGGTAGTGAAGAAGGCTAATAGCATGCTGGCCTTCATAACAAGAGGAATTGAGTATAGAAGCAAAGAGGTGCTTCTGCAGCTGTACAGGGCCCTGGTGAGACCATACCTGGAGTACTGTGTGCAGTTCTGGTCTCCAAATTTGAGAAAAGACATTCTGGCTATTGAGGGAGTGCAGCGTAGATTCACGAGGTCAATTCCTGGAATGGCAGGATTACCTTACACTGAAAGACTGAAGCGACTGGGCTTGTATACCCTTGAGATTAGAAGACTGAGGGGGGATCTGATTGAGACGTATGAGATTATGAAAGGATTGGACACTCTGGTAGCAGGAAACATGTTTCCGCTGATGGGTGAGTGCCGAACCAGAGGACACAGCTTAAAAATACGGGGTAGACAATTTCGGACAGAGCTCAGGAGAAACTTCTTCACCCAGAGAGTGGTGGCTGTGTGGAATGCTCTGCCCCAGAGGGCAGTGGAGGCCCACTCTCTGGATTCATTTAAGAAAGAGTTGGATAGAGCTCTCAAAGATAGTGGAATCAAGGGTTATGGAGATAAGGCAAGAACAGGATACTGATTAGGAATGATCAGCCATGATTATATTGAATGGCGGTGCAGGCTCGAAGGGCTGAATGGCCTACTCCTGCACCTATTGTCTATTGTCTATTGTCTATTGTCTATTAAATGCATAAGTTCTGCTCTGATTTGCCTTTCCAAAATTCAGGACCTCATATTGATTCAAATTAAACTCCATCTGCCACTCCTTGGCCCTTTGGCCCATCTGATCAAGATCTCATTGTACTCTGAGGTAACCTTCTTTGTAGTCCCTACACTCCCAATTTTGATGTCATCTGAAAACTTACTAACCATACCTCCTATGCTCACACATCCAAATCATTTATATAAATGATGAAAAGCAGTGGACCCAACAATGATCCTTGTGGCACACCACTGGTCACAGGCCTCCAGTCTGAAAAGTAACCCTCCACCACCACCTTCTGTCTTTGAGCCAGTTCTGAATCCAAATGGCTGGTTCTCCCTGTATTCCATGTGATCGAACCTTGCTAATCAGTCTAACATTAGGAACCTTGTGTCCAATGAATGACTATAAGAAAGTAAAAGTGTTCTTTTAATTCCTAATCATTGGCTAACATTGGTCTGGATAGATTACATTACATTACATTTTTACATTTTACATTACATTACAGTGTGGAAACAGGCCCTTTGGCCCAACAAGTCCACACCGCCCCGCCGAAGCGCAACCCACCCATACCCCTACATTAACCCCTTACCTAACACTACGGGCAATTTAGCATGGCCAGTTCACCTAACCTGCACATCTTTGGATTGTGGGAGGAAACCGGAGCTCCCGGAGGAAACCCACACAGACACGGGGAGAATGTGTAAACTCCAAACAGACAGTCACCCAAGGCTGGAATTGAACCTGGGACCCTGGTGCTGTGAGGCAGCAGTGCTAACACTGAGCCACCGTGCCGCCCTCTATCTTATTTACCTTAGAATGCACCTACACATAGAAATTCGCCAAATGAATTCAGAAGGACCTCTTAGAGATCTATTGTAAATGCAAAAGATGACAGACTGGCAGAGGAAGACTAGAATCTACTCAATCCTATATAACTCGGGCAGCTCTGCTGCATTCTGTATGTTGGAGGTTGACCAGCTAGTTTAGCTCATTAATAGGAATGAGAGTGAGGTGCTAATGTTAGCTTGAATTCTGCTTGGCAGGGAACCAATCAGCAAGCTGATATGATACCAGCAAGGGTGGTCCTGGCTGATCAAACATGGGAACCTGAACAATGCTTTGTATGAGTGATCTTCAAAGGTTTTATGTGGTTTATTCGCAGCAATGTTCGTGTACACACTTCTGAATCGCAAAGCCTTGACTCTTGCCAACACTTTTGGAACACTGTTCAGTTCTGCTCTCCCTGCTGTAGGAAAGATTTGTGAAATATTAAAGGGTTCAGAAAAGATTTACAAGCATGTTGCCAGGGTTGGACGGTTTGAGCTGTAGGGGGAAGCTGAATAGGCTGGGGCATCAGATGCTAAGGGGTGATCTTATAGAGGTTTACAAAATCATGAGGGACATAGATAGGATAAATAAACAAGGTCTTTTCCATGGGGTGGGAGGAGTCCAAAACTAGGGTACGTAAGTTTAAGGTGAAAGGGGAAAGATTTAAAAGGGACCTAAGGGTCAACTTTGAGGGTGTGGTGCATGTATGGAATGAGCTGCCAGAGGAAGTGGTGGAGGCTGATACAATAACAAAATTTAAAAGGCATCTGGATGGGTATGTGAATAGGAAGGGTTTAAAAGAGCCAAATGCTGACAAATGGGACTAGATTAGTTTGGGATATCTGGTCGGCATGGACAAGTTGGACTGAAGAATCTATTCTGTGAAGTACATCTCTATGACTCTGTGCACCTTAATACTGCACTAGGTAGATACTAGCCATGCAGATATGCCTGTGTGGCTTGGGTTGGAGATTAGGAATAAAAGCAATAGTTTTCTAATTGAACAGAAGATGTATTTGACCAAGAAAACAATCAATTCTTAGGCAAAATACATAAATTAACCTCTTCATATTCTCGACAGGTACATAGAATATGGATGCTCTGGCCCACTCAATTCACATTATGTTGCTGCAATGAACTGATACGTTTTGCTGCAGCCACATCTCCTCACAATGAGAGGTCATCCTGAATGTGAAGAACTGTAAATGCACCAGGTATTGTAAAGTAGCAGACAGTTTGAGCCAATTAGCTCACTGCTGGCTATGGAACCTTCCTGTGCACAAATGGGCTCTAGTGTTTTCAGTGATGCACTGAGAAATTTACTCGTTAGTTGTGAAACAGTTTGGGAGGATCTGGAACAAGAAAGGCACAATATGAATACAAATTCTAGAGAAGCAAGTTGTCTGAAGCTGTAAAGAGCTGAATTTCTGATGTGAATTTCGAGAGTAACCATTAGATGTACAAGGTACATTCTAGATGCATCTATTGGTTTCTGTGTGGGGTATGAGAACATTTTAACCACACTTATAACCATGTAATGAAATGATCAATGCTATGTTTTAGATTAGATTAGATTACTTACAGTGTGGAAACAGGCCCTTCGGCCCAACAAGTCCACACCGCCCCGCCGAAGCGCAACCTACCCATACATCTACATGTACACTTTACCTAACACTACGGGCAATTTAGCATGGCCAATTCACCTGACCTGCACATCTTTGGACTGTGGGAGGAAACCGGAGCACCTGGAGGAAACCCACACAGACACGGGGAGAGCATGCAAACTCCACACAGTCAGTCGCTTGAGGCGGGTATTGAACCCGGGTCTCTGGCACTGTGAGGCAGCAGTGCTAACCACCGTGCCGCCGTGCCGCCCACAATGTAATGTAGGAAGCCAATTTAGGTTTTCTCAAAGACAGGTGACTTGCTCAAACTGAGGCGGCAAGCAAAAATAGAAGCAGAAATTGCTGAAAAAGCTCAGCAGGTCTGGCAGTAACTGTGGAGAGAGAAGCAGAGTTAATGTTTTGAGTCCAATGTGATTCTTCTACAAACCTGATGAGCAGTGTTGTTGGAAACATTTTTGGGGGGTGGAGGGGGGAGAGTGTGAAATGGAAGAAAAGGGAAAGGTGAGAGGGCAAGGGAGTTTTGAGATGAAAGGTAAGACCATAATCTATCGGAGCAGAGGCACGCCATTCAGTCCATTGAGTCTGTTCTGCCATTTGATGAGAAAACGGCCGATCTGATAATCCCTAACTCCAGTGTCTTGCCTTTTCCCAAAGCCCTTGATTCCCTTTGTAATTAGCTCCTTCATTTTGATTCCCTTCCTGATGAAGAATCTGCCTATCTGTCAGTCATAGAGCAAGTAATCAAGACAATGTCAATGGCTGTACAGAAGAGACAAAATATAGGTTCAGGACAAGAGGAGAAAGAATTGATCCTGTTATGATCGTGGTAAGTTTCAACTTAATTGCAAACTTTAACTTTCGACTTGCATTATCTGAATCTTATATGCAAGACTTTCATGAAGTAAAATGACTTCAAGAAAATGAGATGCACTGACCTAAAATAGCTGCTGTGTTCCCTGAGCACAGATTGAACCAAGTCCAGGAGACCTATTGCTATGAACAAAGCTGCTTGCATGGAAATTAGTTTCCATTAAGGCATTGAAATCAGACAACCGAGTCAGCATCAAAAAGATTGTATTTCCTCTTTTAACTTTCACCTTTGTGATAAGTTAATATTTAGGGCATTGTTATTTACCTGTAACTGTTCAGCTTGGAAAGGCAATGAAACCAGGCTTGACAATACAGAAACCAACCATATTTCAGTGGCAGCAGCTCAGAGAGAAAGAAAAGCAAATTTCCAACAACAAGAGTGAGATGTCTATCTCTCTCTGTTTCTCTTAACTTTTCAGAAGACAACATTCAGTGAAAACACAATTAAGATACCAGGCATTCACAAAGAGCTCAAAAATATCTGCAAAATTTGTCACAGTTGAGTATACCAATGAAAAATTAAATAACTGTGATGTTACGTTAAAAGATCTAAAATTTCAAGGTCTCTAACTATATAGCTGTTATTATAGAGTTATAGATTCACAAAGTTATGCAGTATGGAAACAGACCATTCAGTCCAACTTGTTCATGCCGACCAGATAGCCTAAACTGGCCTAGTCCCATTTGCTAGTATTTGGCCCATATCCCTCTATCCCCTTCCTATTCATGTACCCATCCAGATGCCTTTTCGATGTTGTGATTGTACCAGCCGCCACCACCTCCTCTGGCAATTCGTTCCAAATGCGCACCATCCTAATCATGAGATGTTGCTTTATTGGTCCCTTTTAAATGTTTCCCATCTCACTTTAAAACTCTAGTTTAGGACTCCCCTACCCTTGGCTATTCACCTTATCCATGATTTTATAAACCTCTAATAAGGCCACCCCTCAGCCTCCGATGCTCCAGGTAAAACAGCCCGAGCCTATTCTTTGCTTTACTCTGTCTTTTAAACCTGTTGCCTGTGTTCATGTGCTTATCTGATATCATGTGATCAGCAGATAAAATTCTTTGTTCTTTATTCATGAAGACTTTGTAATTAGCTCCTTCATTTTGATATAATGAGGTATATTGTTAATTAAGGTAAAATGAAACGTGGATGAATGTTAAAAATAAATAAAAGTATTTGCTTGGATTAACTAAGACTGTATTTAAAAGAAGTGTACCAATTCTCCCTCCTCAGCTGTTCGCAAAAACCCCAATGCAGATATTTACTGGGAAATTACTCATGTGATCTCCAAGTCTAACATACGGTAGCAGAGTTACAGTGACAGTGAGGGGGATGAGGAATCTTATCACCATTGTTGTTGCTGAGGGGAGGCAATGGTGCCCCCGAGTGGTATCAGCATTGCCCAGAGACTTGGGCAATGTTCCAGGGACATGGGTTTGAAACCTACAACTGCAGATGGGATTAAGAGTCTCATGATGCCCATGCATCTATGGTTGATTGTTGGAAAATCCCATCTGGTTCACTAATGTCCTTTAGGGAATGAAACTGCCATCCTTACCTGGTGTGGCCTATATGGGACTCCAGACCCACAGCAATGTGGTTGAGTCTTTGGGCAATTAAGGATGGACAATAAATGCTAGCCACGTCAGTGTCATCCTCGTCCTGTGAATGAATCTTTTAAAAAGATTTTGTACTGCTGGCCTGGCTGTGTGCTCCGTGAAGAATCAACACATCCTATTGTTGTATTTGAAAAATTGCTACCTAACCTCACAATGCTTGAATTGCAGGCTGGTTTTTCTTCATCCAGACTCTCCACCTCCCCCTCTGAAAGACCTGACTCAGGTTTCAGTTTGGTTTCACTGGCACTGGTATCACTCTGGGCATGCTGCCCTAGCAGCTATTTCATGAGTGCCAACTCGATAGAGAATCTTGGCATGCCCATCTGACCATGTGGATTGAACCTGATCCCATTCTCTGGAGGCACTTACTCAATTAATTTTCCAGTGATGGAGGCAAATCAATGGACAGCAATGGGGCCTGTATTCCCGCTCCACACCTGGGACCATTGAGAAATACTCTATGGTGTTTCAGAAGCTCCCTCAATGGATTTGCTTTCTCAATCATTCCATGATATCTCTATCTGGAAAGGATGAGCAGCATTAATCCCTTTTCTCTTGAAAGGAGCAGACTAAAGAGGCCTTTCGAGTTATGAAAGACCTCTGAGTGGATACAGAGAGAAAGTTTCCTGTTATCAGGGAGAATTTAAACAAAAGACCACTGATGGAGATAGTCAGAAAATAACTCCAGAGGGAATTTTAGAGGAAACCTAGAGAGTGGTCAGACTGTGGATGTTAATATTACAGTGCTTGAGGTGTTTGAAGCCCATGATATTGCAGTAGAAGGTTAGCCATGAAAACCGAGAGAGTTGCAGATGCTGTAAATCAAAAAAAAACAAAAACAGAAAAGTTTTTGGAAAAGTTCAGCAGGTCTGGCAGCACCTGTGGAGAGAAAGCAGAGTTAATGTTTTGGGTCCAGTGACTGTTCCTCAGAACCTAACCAAAGACTCAAGGGTCCATTAGGAGAAAGATTTGCTCCCTAGAAGCTTCTTGCAAATTTGCAACTTATCTCCAGCAAAGTGTATTGTAATATCATTTGCTTTGTTGCTTAATGCAGTGATAAAGCAACCCATAGCCCTAATTATGGGTGCTTTCCAGATTTGTGTTCTCATGGACTAAGACGGCAGTGAGATGAGATTTTCAGATGCTCCTCACTCCTTTAGTGAGTTGCAGCATCTCCTTTAGCATTATTTAATTGTTCAGTTTAATTGCATTGTGATTTTTCAGCAACATTGGACTCTCAGCCCTTGTATTTCCGGATTATTGATCTGTTTGTCATATTTAAACTACATTCATTAGATTTTGTAAGGGCATCTCTGATTTTGAGCAATTCTTTAGTGTTTTCAGTCTCTGACCCTGAGGGGAATGAAAAACACCTCAAGTCGATCTCTGATCTTTTCTGAGTAAGAGTTCCATTCAGGCCATTTGGTATGGTTGTTTGTCCATTCACAATTGAATTCTTCTGATTTAATTCCAAACCTTCCCTTCCACCTTTCCTCTTTGTCTCTGCTTTGCTGGAGTTTGATCTGTTCTTTCCAATCCCTCTCAAGTTCCAAGTATTAACTGTACAGTACTCATTTAATTCACCCCCCCCATTCTCATTACACCAAATCTGAGATGCATTGTTCCAAATCATTCTTGCTCAAGATCTCAGAACCCTTCTTCTGTCTAAGTGTCAGTTATGGCTCAGTTAGTTGCATGTGGAGTTAGAAGATTGTCAGCTCAAGTCCTTGCTCTCGAAATTTGAGAATGTCATCCAAGTGGCCACTACGGACTAGCACTGAGAGAGACACTGCTTTTCAGGCAAGATGTTAAATCAAGAGAGTAGTTAGCTGTAAAGGATTGAACAGCACAAATTTGAAGGTAATTCATGAAGTTTATCTGGGCCAATATTTATGTCTGAATCACCATTATCAAGAAAAGACATTTCCTAATTGGGTATAATGTTGCTATTTGTGGGAGCTTGCTGTGTACAATAATGGGAGCTGTGTTTGCCACATTACAAATAGAAGCACACTTCAAAACATGGGAAGTGATTTGAGTCATCCAAAGATTGTAAATAGTGTTGTGTAAATGCCATTTTTTCTGCTTTCCTTGTCTTTATGTCATTAAGTTGCAGGTTTGGCATCACCTAACCATCGTTACTTGATTCACAATGCCTTCTTCCCAATTTCTCCCTGTCTTTGTGAGGCCCCATAACATGGTCCTTTATAACACCCAGCAATAAGGGTCTTCATGATGTCCAGCACTATAGGTCTTCCTGATGCCTCACACAGTGGATCATCTCCAAGGTTTCTGAACATTGTGTGTATATGGTCTTGTCCAGTGTACTTGATAGAGACATCCTAAACTATGATTAAGGCTGCCACTATTTTATCAAGTTGAATGGCAATGGGAAGGTTAGGGTGGAAGAGTGGCAACATCTCCAGAACATTGACAATTCACTGAAAACCTTAACCTCTTATTCCTGTGTACCTTTGGAGTGAGTTAAGTGGGGAATACCAAATCCATCCTTTCTAAAGAAATTTCTTTTCAAAAACCAGGTGACTTTTTAATTACAGGCGAGTGTTGGCAAATCCATATATTCACCACTAATTATTTTATCAGATCAAACTAACCTTTGTTCTTAACTGGATACTGTGAGAATGTTTTGCACTTCCATTGATAGTATGACCGTGTGGGGGGTAGATCTCCTAGCTCCAGAGTTCTGCCTGTGATGCGGTTGATCATTTTAACTAGAAGGACTATTGTTTGATAAACATGGATGTTTAGAAAAATCCTTGACTTTTTTTTCTCTTGTGCTTTTGAATTTCTTAATGCTCAATTGTCTTTTTTTTTTGGAATCTCGTGCTGAGAAAGACCAATTCTTGCTGTTGAACTTCTTGACCCTCGGTCCATTTCGTGACCTCCTACTTTTTGAGATTAAACAATTGTTTTACGATATTTAAGCCTCACAGCAGCCGAAGCTTTTATGGTATTACCTTGTTACACTGAGAATCTTTTTTTTTTCCAGAAGATTTTTTTTTCTCTCCTTTAAAGAAATGTTCACTTCTTTTTGGCAAAAAACCTTTGCTGTTTTTTTGAATTCTCTTTTTCCCTTTGTTCTCCTCATCTTTTTTCTTGAACCTAGGAGCCAACACAAAGAAACACGCTGATGATATAACCAGTAATCATGGTGATGAAGATGAAGGTATTTTTTTTTGTGCTCGACCCCCCTCCCCACACACACCTCCCCCCAATGCATGAGAACCAACCTTTCAACGTCTTCCAACCCATTTTTTTCTTTCTTTCTTTCTTTACGTAAGCCATGCACCTTCCGTGTGCATTCTGAGGGTTTTTTTTTTCTCTTTTTCTTCATCTTGAATGCTGACTTGCTTCACAGAATAAATTTCCATTGACGGGGAGAGCTGGGGGTCTAAGGATTTGGGGGTGGGGGGTGGGAAGTGAGTGTCTCTGGGGGGAAAATGGTGGGGGATTAATTGAATGGGACTTCTTTACTTGAGATTGTATGCTTTGTTTCCCCAGGGGTTTCTCACCTCCCCCCGCCCCCCCAGCCAGACTCTCGACCATATGCTGTGGTGGGTCTTTGACACCCTTGCCCTTCCTCTTACTATGGTGCCTCAACTCTCTGAGACTAGACAAGGAGTGCCGAGGAGCCAATTTGCCGTTTGGGATTTATGGTTCAGCCCTTACTCTGTGTTTGGCAAATATTTATTTTCAAGAAAGGAGTCACCCACGTAGAGGGGACCCTTGGCCGATGGAGACATTTCCCCTCTTTAGTTTGAGATGCTAATGGCAGATGCACCCTGCCTGGAAACAGCTTTCCCAGATTACGGAGGGAAGGGAGATGGTGGTGGGAGATAGGGATCAGAGCTGTGATCATCCTGGCCTGTGGTCCCAGTCCCACCCTCATTGAGCCAGCAGAGTTCCCAGCTGAGCCACGTGGGGTAGACCTCTGAGGGATGAGCCCTACTGAACTGAGGTGACAATGATACGGAGGATGTTTGCAGATTGCTCCATTCATTACTGAAAGACACGGATCAAATCTTGGCAGAAACGGTGCTTAATGCATGAGCCAAGCCTTGATTTTCCACACGGTACAAAGTGCAACATTCCGTCTCATTGGAGGAATTGTCAGGGATCGTTTCATGTTCCATCAGAATTTAGTGGCATGTGCGGAGCGCTGACCATGTTAGCTCATAAAGAATGCTGTGAATCCATTGAGCATTAGCAAATTGATCCTAATCCTGTTAAACCCATCATATACCATCACATGAGGTGTGTGAGTGTGTGTCTCTATGTGTGCGTGTGCATGTGTAAGTGTATGTGCGTGTGTGAGTATGTATGTGTGCATGTATGTATGCCTGGTAGTGTGTAAGTGTATATATCCCTGTGTGTATGCATGAGTGTATGCCTGGTAGTATCTGTGTAAGTGTATATATTCCTGTGTGTATGTAAGTGTATGTCTGTGTGTGTTTAAGAGTATGCCAATGTGTCTAAGTGGATGTTGGTATGCGTGTGAATGTATTTCTGTGTGCAAAAGTATGTGTATGTGAACCAGTGTGTTTAGTTTATGTTTATGAGTTTGCAAATATGTGTGTGTGTGTGTGTGTATATATATAAGAGTAAGCCTGTGTGTGAGTGCCCCTGTATTTCAGTGATTTGGTCTGGGTGCATTTGAATGTCTCAGTGTATTTTTGTGTGTGTCAGTGTGTAAATGTGTCTGTGTGCTCATGTGCATTTATATTGTGTATCCATGCATGTGATGTAATGCCTCTATGTATCTGAGGACAAACCTTTTTATTTCCTTACAGATATCCATGACAATGGTCCCAAACCAGTTATGGTATACATTCATGGAGGTTCCTACATGGAAAGCACAGGCAACTTAATCGATGGAAGCATTCTGGCAAGTTATGGAAATGTCATTGTTGTCACACTCAACTACAGGCTCGGGGTTTTAGGTGAGTGACTGGGTCAGTGTCAATACTTTGTGAATGTAGAGCTGATAATGTATGGACTTTGGATAACTTTTTATTACAGTGTGCCATGGTTTGACTGTTCGGAGACCAACATCTCCTACAACCTTTTGTCTCCCCCTACCAAGATGAATCAGTCCAACATGGTTCCGCTGTTCAGCCTGTGGCTCTGAATGTACTGGGTGCTGGCACTCATTCTGTGTCGGGAAACAGATTCTTGGGCACCAGCCAACATCATTCAGCAGTTGCCTGCTGTGAGGAATGTCCCGTTGTTTCATCTTCTCATGGGAAGCCACTTTAGCAGCTGTGTAGACTGAGTTAGGGAGACAGTCAATGGAGCTAGTGCCTTTAAGTGTATCCTTCCCTCCCTCAGTACTGGAGACGGGTGTTGCAATTTCCTATCGTGCCTGTGCTCTGTCTTCAGAATATTGTGTCAGTGTGAATAAATCAGTTACCCAGTTGTGATGTACTGTTGTGATATGGTCCTGTTTTGTGTTGGTTTCACTGACATAACACTTAAAGCGTTTGGATGCAGCAGGTGAGATGTTTCTCCTGGTTGAGAAGGCCTAAACCAGATTGGGTAGGGCTGGGGTTCACAGTTTATATAAACAGTTGGGTGATGCCACTCAGATCAAAGATGAAGAGAATTTTTTTTTAACTCAGCGGATTGTGAACCTTTGAAATTCTCTGCCACTGAGGGTGATGTTGCTCAATCTTTGAATTTCTGATTGTCAGTGGCATATAGGGCTACGAGGATCGGGTGACGAAAATTGAATTGATGTGTTCAATTAGCTCCAATCATATTGAATGGCAGGGCAGGTTGGATGCCTATTCCTATGTTCCTTTGTTTTCTCTGTTTGACTGTTTCAGATTTCTGAAAGGGAAGGTATGTTGCCAGAATTTTGGATCTTGCATTCATCAGGAAAAAATGAAAGAATTTTGATTTGACTTGATTTGCAATTGTCATATGTACTGAGATGTAGCGAAAGTATTGTTTTGTGTGCTCTACAGGCAGATTGTACCATACAAGGTGCTTCAGAGTAGTGGAACAGAGTGCAGAATACAGTGTTACAGCCGCAGGGAAGGTACAGAGAGAGAGAAAACAACATTAACATTTGTGAAGTCAGTTCAAAAGTCTGATAACAGCGGGATACAAACTGTTCATGAATCTGTTCATATGTGTAGTCGAACTTAGATATCTTCTGCTCAATGGAAGAGAGTAAAACGGATGTCTAATTATGTTGATTGCTTTCCTGAGGCAATGGGGAGCATAGATGGGGTCAATAGATGGAAGGCTGGTTTGTGTGATGAATTGGGGTGTGTTCACAGCTCACTGTTGTTTCTTTTGGTCTTGGGAACAGCAGTTGCTAAACCACGCTGTGATGCATCCAGATAGAATGTTTTCTGTGGTGCATCTATAAAAAAATTGAGAAGAATCTTAATGGACACACCAAATTTCCTTAAGCCTTTTTAAGAAGTAAAGCCGTTGTTGTGCTTTATTGACTGTAGTGCCAACATGGATGAACAGATTGTTGGTGATCATCACTCCCAGGAACTTGATTTTATCGACTGCCTCCATCTCAGTGCCATTGATGCAGACAGGGTCGTGCTCTCTGCTCTGCTTCCTGAAGTCGATGACCAGATCCTTAATTTTGCTGTTGTTGATGGAGAATGCCAATTATCAAATGATTATGACAGTTTGTACTGCAGGAGAAAAGGATTTCAATTGGTTGGTAACTCAATTTCGTTTAGCTGACATGTTGCCATGGAGAAGGAACCAGGGAACAATGGGATCCTAAAAACTCCTGGGTAATCCCTAAAAAAAGGCACTAGGCTTGACCATATCCCTTTTGTATGCAGAAATTGCATTCTTGTGAATGAATTCATGTTGCTTCTAGGAAGTCTAATTGAGTCATGTTCTGAGTTTGGCAGCCAACCAGTCCTGTTGTATAAATTGTTGTGATCATTTGCAATTTGGCATTCTTGCAATTGTCCTGATGAATGCAAAATGAAAAGCTTTGAGCTGTCAATCTTTTTAGCAATATTCAAATTGGAGAATGGTGGGGGGTGGGGAGTAACATTTTCTCCAGGAAGAAAAGGGCAGAAGGAATGCTAATGGTTGACCTTGATTTGTGCAGCCAAACTAATGGTAGCAAATCAGAACTTTATTTGGCCCTTCTTCCCCTATCCTCACCCATTGATCTCAAGCAAAGAAATTGTTCATACCATTTGCCAATTCACATTTTCCTTGCCCAGATCTATTCTCAAAACATATGTACACTCTGAAATATCTTACATGCTTTAGTGTGCCAGTACAAAATAACTACTATGTTCCCACCAAACACATCGCACTTTTTAAAAAAAAAATCTAAATTCTCTTACTTAAGCTGGAAAAGGATATCCTTAGATACTGAGGCAAGCCAATTGGAGTTTATTCAACTGTGGCTTGAAGTGAAGCTGAGTTCTGAGTACGCAACATGGTGTGAAAGGACGGGGTTGGCTGTAATCTGCTCATCTCAAAGTAAGCCCATGGCAAGATTTAAAGGGTGCAACTTCATGACAAGAGAATAAGAAACCTTCTGATCTTTCTGTACGCTGACAATTCCATAAAAAGCTAGCTGCCATATTTCCAAGAACACCATAAGCACTCTAATGTTTTGACCATGTGTGTGTGTGAGAGAGAGAGAGAATGAGACCATGTCTCCTAACCAAAAGCTCCAGGTTCAAGCTGCAGGACTTGAAGCCATAGAAGGCTCCTTTGTTGCATGGCCAAGCAAGTTGATTACCAACCTTCAAGTCTCTTCAGGGTAGAAATGTATGGTGCTGGAAAAAGCACAGCGGGCCAGGCAGCATCTGAGGAGCAAGAGAGTCGATGTTTCGGGCATAAGCCCTTCATCAGGAATCTCTTCAGTACACCAGTGACAGGTGGTAAGAATGGGAGAGTCTCCAGGTCAGGAGTCCTTGATGCACAGTGATACTCTGCAAGCTACATCGTCTGACAGCAAGGCTGGAGCCCTGTTCCAGAATAAATTAACCATGGAAGCAGAGTCCTTTTGATTGCTTCATGCATCACTAGAAACAGGAAAGCCTCAAAGTCTACATTTTTCCCATGATACTGAGGCATTAGCAGGCACATGATACTTGGCGAAATTCTAATGTATCCCAGTGTGTATTTACAGAATTGTACATCCAAATTATAGAGTCATAGAGTCATAGAGATGTACAGCGTGGAAACAGACCCTTCGGTCCAACCTGTCCATGCTGACCAGATATCCCAACCCAATCTAGTCCCACCTGCCAGCACCTGGCCCATATCCCTCCAAACCCTTCCTATTCATATACCCATCCAAATGCCTTTTAGATGTTGCAATTGTACCAGCTTCCACCACATTCTCTGGCAGCTCATGTCATACACCCTCCTCTGCATGAAAAAGTTGCCCCTTAGGTCTCTTTTATATCTTTCCCCTCTCACCCTAAACCTATGCCCTCTAGTTCTGGATTCCCCGACCTCAAGAAAAAGACTTTATCCATTTATCCTATCCATGTCCCTCATAATTTTATAAACCTCTATATCACCCTTCAGCCTCTGACGCTCCAGGGAAAACAGCCCCAGCCTGTTCAGCCTCTCCCTATAGCTCAAATCCTCCAACCCTGGCAACATCCTTGTAAATTTTTTCTGAGCCCTTACAAGTTTCACGACATCTTTCCGATAGGAAGGAGACCAGAATTGCATGCAATATTCCAACAGCGGCCTAACCAATGTCCTGTACAGCTGCAACATGATCTCCCAACTCCTGTACTCAATACTCTGACCAATAAAGGAATAACTCTACTTTCAAGGAGCTATGAAGCTGCACTCCAAGGTCTCTTTGTTTAGCAACACTCCCTAGGACCTTACCATTAAGTGTATAAGTCCTGCTACGATTTGCTTTCCCGAAATGCATTGTTAAAGAAAAGATCTTAGAAGTGGCCAATGGTGATGAGAACACAAAGGTCCTCCTTAGCCTGGTTCTTCTCAGATTAATGCTGGCTGTGACTTCATTGCCTCAGATATGTTTATGACTAGTTGGATGAAAGAGGTCACAGCATCACATGTGTTCACTCCCAGCAATGTTCCTTCCATAGCACCTTCCTTCATATTCCACAAGAACAGAGCTGAAACAAAGCTTCCTTTCACTTATCTACTTGTAGGACCTGAGAGTCGTGGCGGGGCCAGCAGTTATGGCCCAACTCTAGTTGCCCCTGAGAAGGTGGTGTTCAGCTGCCTTCTTGAACCACTGTAATCCCAGTGCTATAGGTAACAATGCTGTAAAATGGATGAATTCTAGGATTTCGAGGTAGCGACACTGAAGGGACGGTGATATGTTTCCAAGTCAGGATATTGAGTGGTTATCTCCTCTGGTGTTGTCCCTACTTTCAGCTGTTGAGTCCTGAATGTTGTATGTCACTGGTGTCACCGCTGTGCTACATCACATTGTGGAGTTTGGTGTTTGCCAGGAAGCGACAGAAAGCATTTGGCTGTAGAAGAGAATATCCAAATGGACATGAACAGCTTTGATTTTAGATCGCAGAGCCAACTCATGCTAGGTTTGAGCTTTGATTTGCTTTGATGAGTCCATAACTTTAATTGTCATCTATAATAGGGCGTTGTAACCACCTTCAGGCTGAAGTATCAAAGAACTATGTCACAATCCTGATTATCAGAGTCTTGGTGCATCAAGGAGTTGATGTTGGATGATTTATGTTGGTTCTTTATGTCTATGTGGATCATAGCTTAATTCCTACTTGCATGTTTCTCTGTGCTTCTAATGCGCAGCACTCAATGCTAAAGAAAGCAATTTATCACTGATACACGGGGTTGAAGTTCAAGTGCTGTTATCCTCCACTTGATGGTGTAAATTTGCATGGGATCATTAAGAATAAAAACCATAAATGGGTTAAGGTCATTCTGCCCTTTGAACCAATGCTGCCATGCAGTAATGTCAGGGCAGCCTGTTGGATGGTTGAGTTGGAGGTCATAGGGCCATAATGATGCAGAGAAGCCATGACCTCAGATTCCTCCTTGTACTTCAAGGTGTTATTGGACCTTCAAGTGCTGTTGGAGGCTGACTCAACCTTACAGCTAGGGCCGGTGTTGGAACTTTGACATTAACTCAGATGAACAAGAAGGCTGCTGCTAACCTCACACCTTCACGTGAATGTGAAATAGATGCAGGAAGACATGAAACATAGGAACGGGACCCTGATCCACCAATCTTTGAGATCATTGACGATCTATGACCTAACTTCACACAGAAACCTTTACCCAAATCTCTTAACACATTTGGCCAAAAGGTATTTTCATCTCAAATGTAAATTAAATAATGTATTAACTGTTCATTTAGAAGAGAACATCTTACTACCCTATGTGAAGAAAATGTTCCCTACTGGTCTCATGAAAAGCCTAGCTCTAATATTTTGACTATGTCCCCTCAAAACTCATAATTAGTGAAAATACTTTTTCACAGATCTATCTTATCTGTTTGCCTTAATATCTTGATAACTTTGGTTGATTCACTTCTGAATTTTCCAATTTCCAGGGGATTCAAGACTATTATTTACAAAGTGTGAATATTGGTCTTGTAAATCTCTGCCGCACTCCCTCCTCACCAATTCATCTTTTCTAAGGTGTTGGTGGCTGAAATTCCTCTAGGTGTGATCTAACCAGCATGTTGTTCAGCTGAAGGCATCTGTTTGGCACTGGGTTAATTAACAACCCTTCGCAAAAATATCCTTTAGTAAAATGTGCTGTTGACCAAAGGTATAATAAAAATGTGAAGAAATGGCAACAAGATTGCCTCTAAATAGATTGCCTCTAAGCTAGAATACTATGAACAGTTTTGGGCCCCTTGACCAAGGAAAGATAATCTGTCATTGAAGGCAGGCCATAGATGGGTCGCTCAGTTGTTACCAGGTATGAAGGGAGTATCTTATGAATAAGAAATGGAGTAAGTTGGGCCTGTACTGAGTTAAGAGTGAGAGGTGATCTTGTTGAAATGTACAAGATTCTTTGAAGAGTTGACATTGTGGATGTAGAGACGTTACCCCTTGTGGGAAAGTCTAGGACTCGATTGCCTACAATGCAAAGCAAGGCCATTCAGCCCATTTAGTCAGCACTGACCCTCCAAAGAGCATCACACTCAGACCCTTACCCTATCCCTGTAACCCTCCATTTCCCATGGCTAATCCACCTATCCTGCGCATCTCTGGACACTTCAAGACAATTTAGCACAGCCAATCCACCTAACCTGCACACCTTTGGACTGTGGAAGGAAACCAGAGTACCCAGTCGAAACCCATGAATCATGGGGAGAATGTACAAACTCTGCACAGACCCAGTCAAACCCAAGTCCCTGGTGCTGTATGGCCGCAATGCCTAGCGCTGAGCCACTGTGCCACCTGTTTGAGCTGAGGACTAGATGGCATAATCTCACAATAAAAATTTACAACAGAGATCAGGAGCAATTTCTTCTTTCACAGAAGAGTGAATCTGTGAAATTCTTTATCACAGAAACCGGTCAAGACTGGATCATTGAGCAAATTCAAGACTGTTTAACAGGGAATTATTTAACTGCTTGAGAGAGGGATCTGAGGAATGATATTTTAAATCAATGCGTTCAGATATGTTTTGCCAAATCTCTAAGCCAGGTGAGACTTAAAACGGTGTCTCCTGGTTTGGAGATAAGGATACTACCAATGTGCCACAAGAACCTTAAATACAGAGAGTGTTGCAGAATCAAGCTCATTATACCCTAGCTGAGGCATGAACCCACAATCCCTGGTTTAAGGAGGCCAGTACCATATCCATTAGGCCACTGGGGACATCAACAGTGCAATCGTTGAATCATAGAATCCCAACAGTGTGGATATAGGCTATTCAGCCCATCGAGTCTGCACTGAAGCTTTGAAGAGCATCTCACCCATACCCTCACCCTATCCCTATATACCTACATTCCCTATGGCTAACCCACTTCGCCTGCACATCCCTAGACACAATGACAATTTAGCATGGCCAATCCATCTAATCTTTGCATGCCGTGTCAGCCAGGCTCATTAAGAAGCCAATTCACACGCATCATCCCTGCACCCACCACAGTCCAGCTCCACCTGAGCTATCAAATAAGAGAAAGTGAGGACTGCAGATGCTGGAAAAGTGCAGGAGAGTAGGCAGCATCCGAGGAGCAGGGGATTCGACATTTTGGGCATAAGCCCGTCATCAGGAACATCAAAGAGAGACCTCATCCAGCAGGCTGGCCAGTAAACTGTGATGGGTTTGCTAATGGTCCTCCCATTGAGGGAAGGAGATTGACCTTCATCGCTGTCAAACACTCTGTGCCTGATCAAGGCGCAACAGGCCTCAGGCAGGCATGATAGGTGTTACCCACTGAAAACCATTGCCCTTCCTCTCTGAGGCCCTTCACAGTGACCCCCGGCCTAGCCTGCCTGACCTTTGGCCTGCTGTCACCCAATAAAACTGGGGCCGAAGGTGGGTAGGTTAGATTAGAATCCCTACATTGTGCAAACAGGCCCTTGGGCACAACAAGTCCACATCGACCCTCTGAAGAGTAACCCACCCAGTCCCATCCCCTACCTTATATTTACCCTGACTAATGCACTTAACACTATGGGCAATTTAGCCTGGCCAATCCATCTAACCTGCACATCTTTGGATTGTGGGAGTAAATTGAAGCACCTGGAGGAAACCCACACAGACACGGGGAGAATGTGTAAATGCCACACAGACAGTCGTTCAAGGCAGGAATCGAACCCAGGTCTCTGGCACTGTGAGGCAGCAGTGCAAACTACTGAGCCACCTTGCCACCCCAGGATGCTGGTGCCTCAGCTCCCAGTGACACTGCCATCAATGGCGAGGCAGCCAACCTCTGTCTTGGCCACAAGCTCTGGGTAGGTGAGTTCTCTCCCACTGGGTACTTCAACCATAGGGTGGCCACCACTTGGGCAAGTGATAATGCAACTGGACTCATAATCCAAGAACACCAGTCTAATGGACTGGGCACACAGACTCAAATCTCCAACAAAACAGCTGGTAAAATCAGAGTATAGTAAAAACATCTGAAATCTGAAGCAGTTCAAATCAGATATATAATCCCTACATAAGTGTGGTTATAAAGTTATACAAAGCATAGTTTATGTAAAGAAAACAATGGCTCAGTGGTTAGCTCTGCTGCCTCACAATACTAGGGACCCAGGTTGATTCCAGCCTTGGGCACTTGTCTGTTTGGAGGTTGCACATTCTCTCCGTGTCTGTGTGGGTTTCCTCCCACAGTGCAGTTTAGGTGAATTGGCCAAGCTAAATTGTCCATAGTGTTTAGGGATGTGCAGGTTAGGTGCATTAGTTAGGGGGAAATGTATAGTAATAGGGTACGGTAATGGGTCCGAGTGGTTTACTCTTCGGAGGGTCAGTGTTGATTTGTTGGGCCCAATGGCCTGTTTCCACACTATAGGGATCTGATGAAAACATTGCTTTAAGAAATGAAAGATGAGAAGATTACAAATTCATACAAGCCAGTTTCCTGAAGTTTCTAGTTTTGATGAATAAGGCAAATGGTCTGACTCACGTTGAAACGGGAATTGGTCACACCATGTTTACATAGAGATTCAGTCTGGTACTGGTTATGAAATTAGAAGCTAGTGTAGTTAAGTCAGTTTTATTAATTGCTGTTCTTTTTTAAAAAAAAAATCTGGTTCACTGATGCCTTTTTATGAAGGAAACTGCTATCCTTACTCAGCCTGGTCTCCATGTGAATCCAGATCCATACCATTGTGATTGGCTCTTTACTCTTTGAGGTAGGCAATAAATGCTGACCCGAGCCAGTGATGCCCAGCTCTCATGTAAAACTTACACAGCAAATTTCCTGCAGGGCACTGGATGCCATCAGGCTTCCTCAGTGGGACTCAGTGGGCAAAATAAATCCTGGGCGAGTTGCTTTTGTGGAAAGCCAGTATGGAAATGATGGGCTGAATGCCATCTTTCTGACAATTCCATAATTTTACGATTGTGTTTTTCCAAATATAGTGGCCTTAAGTCCAGTGTTTAATGTTGGTAGTAAGAGAGCCTCCTGACTTAGTGCAATGGGGAGCCAATAGCCTAATGGTATTATCACTCGGCAATTTGGGGTGGTACGGTGGCCCAGTGGTTAGCACTGCTGCGTAACAGCACCAAGGATGCAAGCTCGACTCCAGCCTTGGACATCTATCTGTGTGGAGTTGGTATGTTCTCCCTGTGTCTGTGTGGGCTTCCGCTGATTTCCTCCCACAGTCCAAAGATGTGCGGGTTGGGTGGATTGACCATGGCACATGCAGAGTTATAGGAATGTGGTAGGTTTGGGTAGGATCATCTCTGGAGGGTTGGTGTAGACTCAATGGACCAAATGACCTGCTTCCACACTGTAAGGATTCTATTATCCAGAGACCTTCGTAATGTCTGGGGACCTGAGTTCAAATCCTATGATGGTGGAATCAGTGCTAAATCTAGAAATCTTTGAATTCCTATAGTGTGGAAACAGGCCATTTGTCCCAACAAGTCCACGCTGACCCTCTGAAGAGTACCCCACCCAGACTCATTCCCCGACCCTATTACTCTACATTTCCCCTGATGAAAGCAACTAGCTTACACACCCATGAACATTATGGACAATTTAGCATGGCCAATTCACCTAACCTGCTCATCTTTGGACTATGGGAGGAAACTGGAACACCCAGAGGAAACCCACACAGACACGGGGAGAATGTGCAAACTCCACACAGTCAGTCACCCAAGGGTGGGATTGAACCCGAGTCCCTTGTGCTGTGAGACAGTAGTGCTAACCACCGTACTGATGACCATTGTTTGGAAAACCCACCTAGCTCGCTAATCGTTTTTTAGGGAAGGAAACTGCAGTCCTTACATGGTCTGGATCTACATGTGACTCCAGACCCATAGCAATATTCTCGACTTTCAACTGGTCCCTGGGAAAGTAGAGATTGGCAATAAATGCAGGTCTTGTTAAATGAACTAGAATTTAAAAATCCTTAGTGCAATGGCAGTGCATTTCTCTGCTCACAATTTGCAAATTTCTGTTTTTGCCCTCATAGTTAAGAGTGGAAGAGAAACCTCACAAAAATTGTCAATGGGCAGCACCACATATTGCAAACTGCAAGACCCTGTCCATACCCAACCTTTATATTGAGGCGAATTGTGGCTCAGCATAGCCTTCATTTGATTCACATCACATCTTGTTCCCATCACAGAGGGATGACATTTCCTCCAAGTCTGTGCTTGAATGGAACTCAGATCCCTGAGGATAAGAACGTGTGTTTCAGTTCACTGCACTGTACAAGTCATCTTCAGTTAATGACAGGGACACAGTTTGTGCTGCAGCAGTTCAGTCACAGTGCATGGAACTGATCTCACGTCAAACGTCGTCTGTATCCTATCCGGTCCATTTCTGAAAAAAGAAGAATTAATTGGGTCGTTGTAAAAGTATTCAACATGGAGAGGTGTCTGAAATGGGAACTTCGGAAAGGCTAAAGGCCATAGTACAGGAAATTCCCTGGGGGACGCAGTGACATTGGATTCTAAAGTAAGAGAATCAATTTATCTCTGTATAAAACACTCGTTAGATGGATGAGAGAGTACTCAGGAGATTTACTAGAATGGTTCCAAAGATGTAGCACTTCAGTCAAGTCGTGTGTGTGTGTGTAATTTATCTCTGTATAAAACACTCGTTAGGTGGATGAGAGAGTACTCAGGAGATTTACTAGAATGGTTCCAAAGATGTAGCACTTCAGTCAAGTCGTGTGTGTGTGTGTTTGTGTTATTGTGGGTATGTGAGTGGGTGTGAGTGGGTGTATGTTGGTGAGTGTATGTGCGATTGTGTGTGAGTGTGT
>NC_057715.1:111103551-111117412 GCF_004010195.1 Chiloscyllium plagiosum | reverse complement strand
GGTATGTGTGTGTATATGTGTGGGTGTGTGTCTGTGGGTTTGTGTGGGTGTGTAGGTGTGTGTGGATGTGGTGGGTGCGTGTGGTGGGTGTGTGTGTGGGTGTGATGTGGGTGTGTGGTTATCCCTCAGAGTGAGGATTGTGCTTACAATAGGAAACTACGTGTGGAGCCTGTGAATGTGAGGAAGCTGTTGCACTGGTTTTGGCTGACCAGGAAACTGTCCCACTTCACTCCAGGTACACTGGAAGATTGGTAACCAACTTGCTTTGCCATGTTACATTACACTTCCCATGATCATCAAGTCCTGAATCCAAAGCTGCTACTGTTTTTATCAAACAATCCTGAGATAAATGGAGAGATGGAGAAGCTATGGTCACTTCCCTGAGAACGGACAAGGTGAAAGGGTGATTGGATTGCGGTGTTTAAATTCATGAAGGGTTTTTAAAAGGACCATAAGAAATAGGGACAAGAATAGGCCATTTGGCCCCACAAGTCAGCTCTGATGTTTTATGGGATCATGGCTGATCCGACATTCCTCACCTCCACATTTCTACCCTTTCCCTGTAATCCATGATTCCCTGAATGATCAAGAATCCATCTATTTCAGCCTTAAACATACACAAGGACGCTGCCCCCACAGCTCTCTGTGACAAGGAGTTCCAAAGACTCTCAACTTTCTCATCTCAGTCTTAAATTGGCGTCTCCGTGTTCTGAGACTATGCCGCCTGTTTCTAGCCTTACCCATGAGGAGAGTAGTAAAGTAAGGAGAAACTGGATCCAGCAGCAGAAGGAGCAGAAACCAAAGGTTTCTGAGTTCATGAAGAGTGACTGGACTTGGAATGTTCATTGTGCTTTCTTCCTAGAGATGCTGCCAGACCTGCTGAGTTTCTCCAGAAATTTCTGTTTCTGATTTAAAGATGTCGGAGAATCCACAAGAAGGCAAAGGAGGGAGCGGGGCAATTTTTTCTTTTCTTCAGGCAATGATTATTTTTTGTGGTATGGGATGTTCTATGTCAAAGAGTGACAAAAACACATCCAGCAGAACCTTTGAAAAATGTATAATCAGGCACTGAGGGGAGATGATGGCCTAGTGGTATTATTGCCGGTAATCCAGGGACCCAGGTAATGTTCTGGGGACCTGGGATTTGAATTCAATTAAAAAGTAGCCTGGAATTAAGAGTCTAATGATGATCATAAAACGACTGTCCGGAAAAGCCCATCTCGTTCATTGATGCCTTTTAGGGAAGGAAATTGCCATCCTTAGCTGGTCTGGCCTACATGTGATGCCAGACCCACAGCAATGTGGTTGTCATGATTGGAGCCATGTGGATCTTATTATAGAGATGTACAGCATAGAAAAAGACCCTTTGGTCCAACTCGTCCATGCTGACCAGATGTTCTACATTAAACTAGTCCCATTTGCCAGCACTTGGCCCATATCCCTCTAAACCCAACCCACCCAGATGCCTTTTAAATGTTATAATTGTACCAGCCTCCACCACTTCCTCTGGCAGCTCATTCCATACTCACACCACCCTCTGTGTGAAAAATTGCCCCTTTGGTCCCTTTTAACATTTTCCCCTATATCCCAAAACCAATGCCGTTTAGTTCTGGACTCCCCCACTGCATGGAAAAGACCTTGTCTATTTCTCCTATCCATGCCCATCATGATTTTATAAACCTCTATAAGGTCACCTCTCAGCCTCCAACACTCCAGGAAAAACAGCCCCAGCCTGTTCAGCCTCTCCCTGTAGTTCAAACCCTTCAACCCTGGCAACATCCTTGTAAATCTTTTCTGAAGCATTTTTAAGTTTCACAACATCATTCCGATAGGATGGACACCAGAATTGCATGCAATATTCCAAAAGTGGCCTGACCAATGCCCTGTGCAGCCACAACTTGAACTATGAGATCCTTAATTGGGATTGTTAACCTGGGCCAGTCAGGGAGCCCTGGCTGACAGATATAAACAGGCGATTCACCTTGTGTCTCTCACTGTGTCTCACACCTGCACACACACAACATGGGTGCTGGGGGAAAAAAATAAGCACTACTGCAGTTAGGCGGTAGTGTGGGGGTTAGCAGAAAACAAATAAACAGGCGATTCAGAATCTCCTCACTTCGGGGACTGACTCTGAGCTGGATGGTCATAGCCAGTGTACTGTCCACATATAAGGGTGACTTGGTGACGGGTTACTAGCCTTTGTGCAGTTACTTGAGTGGTTGACTGTTAACTGCACTCTGGGCAATAGGGATGGGCAATAAGTATTGATTCCCTCTTTCCATGAAATGGATAAAATGGTAACTTGAGAAGATGTGTGTTAGAGGTTCCCATCCAGATGTGCTTTCAGCAGGGGGAGTATGGAAAATGAGTTCTCTGTTCACTACCTTCATGTGCATCCACCAGCTGACCCCCATGCTATGGAAGGCAGGCTGTAAAATCAGTTCTACACTTGCTATTTTAAGTAAATAATTAAAGGGCAGTTGAGTTTCTTGCCAGGCCATGCCTCAGGATGGGCATGGGCAAATGGGCAAGAATAGGCCCCTGGTTTCTCAACCACAAATTCTAAAATGGATGGTAAGAGGAAGGGGTGGTTCCCTGTGAACACTGAGGGAACCATTCCCCTCAATGTTACCAATGCGAACAATGAGGACTGCAGATGCTGGAGATTAGAGTCGAGAGTGTGGTGCTGGAAAAGCACAGCAGGTCAGGCAGCATTGGAGGAGCAGGAGAATCAACGTTTCGGGCATAAGCTCTTCATCAGGAATGATGCTTCCTCAGATGCTGCCTGATCTGCTGTGCTTTTCCAGCATCACACTCTTGACCCCATCGCAGACAATGTTGGAGGATCTCAGCAGGTCTGGCAACGTTTGTGGAGAGAGAAACAGAGTTGACATTCCGAGTCTAATGTGACTCCTTTCCAGTCCTGAAGCTGAGTCACATCAGAACGTGAATTGCTTACTCTGACTTTCTCTCTCCACAAATGCAGCCAGACCTGCTGAGATTCTCTGGTATTCTGTGTGTTTGTTTCAGGTTTCCAGCATCAGCAAAGTTTTGCCTTTGTCCCTGCTTTACGTTACTCCCCGCCTGGCCTCCAAATCCTTGTCAGAGCACCAAGAGTGAGCTACTTATTGCAAGATTCCAAGCCTCTGACCTGCCCTTGTAGCCACAGTATGTATATGACTGATCCCAGTTCAGTTTCTGTTCAATGGTAACTCACCGTCCACCCCCACTCCCGCCCCAATAAAGTTGATAGATTTATGTTTTGACCGTAAAAAAAGTCTAAATTTCCATTGCAATATTTTCTATATTAGCTGGCATACTGGTTCACAGGGGTTAAAGCTTTTGCTGTCAGCAGACAGGGGCTTTTCACTTAAGCACGTACATTAGCTATTCAGCTGCCTATGTTACCAAAGGTAATTTCCAAACTCATATTCTCACTGAGTACCTCATGCAGTCTCAATTGTTCCACTGACAAGCTTCTCATTTAGACTTCCCTTATTTATTTGAGTCTCTCACTCACCTTGGGTTGCGGAATAATGTATGGAGGATGTGGAAAACCGTGGTGAGGCCTACTGTGCATGGAGAGGCCTATAATTAACACAGTCTATTGAGTCCCTCTCCTGTGTACAAAAGTGATTAATATTCAGCAGGAGACAATTACGATTGGAAATCTTAACGTATTAAATTGTAATAGCAGAGTTAATAGACCGTGGCTACTAGTGGCTAGTTATTGGAATACTCGTGTGGATTGTCCATTCAATTATTTAACAGACACCATGTTAATGAAGGGTGTCCTAAGACTGTCAGGTTGTGTGAGGGAAATGTTCAGCCGAATGCTAAATCTATCGGTGCTCCTCTGACCACCATTTTCATGGGGGAATGAAAAATCTTGTCAGTTCAGGCGTGCCCAAATTTCTCGACTCTCCCATTGGCTATACCATGAAAGATGGTGTATGAATGTTTGCAGCAAAGAATGAGAAATCAGAGTCCACCTGCACTGGGTTTCAATTGTGTCAATAAAGGGCATTAAGTTCCACCAGCTGGCAGTCCAGTAACCAAATGGTGCAGATTTAAGGTAAAAAGAGGGGTGGGAAGATGAAGAGAATTAAGCATATTATGATCTGGAATGGTTACAGAAGCAGATTTAATACCAATTTTTGAATGGAAGTTCGATCAATACTTGAAAAAGAAATATTTTCAGATGAGTAGGATTCTCTCTCTCTCTCTCTCTCTATCTCTCTCTCTCTGGTAGCATGTATCTCCTACAGAAATTCACCAAGGCTCCTCAGACAATACCTTCCAACCCCACTTCCATTTAGAAGGACAAGGGATGTAGACAAGGGAACACCACCTCCTACAAGTTCCCTTCCAAACCTCTCACCTCCTGACTTGGAAATATATCAGCCATTCCTTCAGTGTCACAGGGTCAAAATCCTGGAAGTCCCTCCCCAACAGCATTGTGGGTTTGTTTACAGCATACAGACTGCAGCGGCTCCGGAAGGCCCATCACCATCACTATTTCATGGGCAACTAGGGATGTGCAATAAATGCTGGCCCAGCCAGTATTGCCCGCAGCCTATGAGTTCTTAAAAAGAAAAATTTTAAAAAGTCTCTTGGATTGAGAATGCTGTTTGCTCATGACATGAACCTGCAGGAGAAGTCCTTTTACTTGGAAGGCTGTTGTACCATTGCATGGTTCTTGCTGACCTGAGGACTCTCACACTGTTACCACTGCCACGGTGTGGGCAAGCTATTTCCTCAGATGACCGCCATTTTTCCGATCTTAAAACACTGTGGTTATGCTTTCCGATGGGTCAAGCTGAGATACCTTAGATTGATTTGCTGCCACTAATCCTTCTTCTAGGCCATAGATATGCTCACTTTTGATAAACCGAACAGGTTTATTACATAGGATTTAATAGCTAGTGACACATTAGATTAGATTAGATTCCCTACAGTGTGGAAACAGGCCCTTCGGCCCAACAAATCCATGCCGACCCTCCGAAGAGTAACCCACCCAGACCCATTTCCCTCTGAATGATGCACCTAACACCATGGGCAATTTAGCATGGCCAATTCACCTGACCTGCACATCTTTGTGACTGTGGCAGGAGACCGGAGGACCCAAAGGAAACCCACTCCATTACCCTATTACTCTACATTTACCCCTGACTAATGCACCTAAACTGCACATCCCTAAACGCTATGGACAATCTAGCTTGGGCAATCCACCTAACCTGCACATCTTTGGATTGTGGGAGGAAACTGGAGCACCCAAAGGAAACCCACGCAGACACGGGGAGAATGTGCAAACTTCACACAGACAGTCGCCCAAGATTGGAATCAAACCTGGGTCCCTGGCGTTTTGAGGCAGCTGTGCTAACCATTGTGCCATCCTTGGGCTACGTTTACATTACAGATTGATCATCAGCATTTTTGACCATGTTATGTCACACTCCCCTGGTCATCTAATCTCAAAGTTGGACTGGAACAATGCTCTTAGCCCAGAAGTATGGGTGCTACACACTGTGTCACAAGACAAAAGCGGGAATAACTGGATAGCTCTGTCAAAGAGCCAGCATTGGCACAATAGGTGAATGACCTCCTTTTTATTCTGTGATACCGAGATGACTTCTCATGCATCATTTTTGATCTGGGCACTGTCTCTTCCACCAGGGATTTTTTTTCCTGTCACCTCAGAAGGCAGCTTATCATTTCATTTGAAGAGTGGCACCTCCAACAATGCAGCACCCCCTCTGTACTGCAGTCGAATGCCAGCCAGCATCTTCCCTGTAAGTAGAGTTTGACCCTTCCACTGTCTGACTCAAAGCACAAGCAATACCTGCTACGTCTGGGCCAGCACGTACGTTCTCTCTCTCTCTCTCTCTCTCTCTCTCTCTCTCTCCCTTTCTCTACCAGAACGTCAAAACCAAAGATCAAAACATAGCTTAGCCGACAGCTATTTGAATGCAGTTCAGTCTTTGCCGTTGCTATCATTTATGATAAAAGATAAAGCAGAATTTTAAACACTTTCTGCAATTAATAAAACATGCAAACGTCTTCAAGCACAGAGAAATTCCTTGGATAGTGAGCTGAACCCTAATATTGCCAGTTGTGCCTGAGGTCTGAACTCTGGAGCCTTCTCCTTAATTTTCACTATCTCTTCACCTCACAAAGGAACAGGAGCAAGAGTAGGCCATTTGGCACAGCGAATCTGTTCCATCATTCAGTAACACTATGGCTTATCCTCAACATCATTTTCCCTCACTCAGCCGGTATCCTTAGATGTGATTAATAAGCAGGAACTGTAAGTGAGACCCAGGAGCCCATTAGAGAGACCCCTCGAGCAGTGAATGGAGGAGTAGCAAGAGGATAACGAGAAGAAGAGGGAAGGGTGAACTCTATTGTAGCCTCAGCTCTGAGGAAGGTCTCTTGATCCAAAACATTAACTCTGATTCCACTGCACAGATGCTGCCAGACCTGCTGAGCTTTTCCAGCAATTTCTGTTTTTGTTTCTGTTGCATTGATATCCTGCATTATATTAAGTGATTCAAGAAAGTGCTGGAGTATGGTGACACTTTGCATTTGCATACAAGAAGCCCACTTTTCCTGTAGTTTTATATACTTATGACAAAAAAATCTAAATCTAAATCTATTGATTTCTGCCTTGAATCTGCTCAGTGACCTTTTTTATTCATTCATGGGATGAAAGTGTCGCTGGCTAGGCCAGCATTTATTGCCCTGTCCCTAATTGCCCAATGGTTAGTTAAGAATCAACCCCATTGCTGTGGGTCTGGAGTCACATGTAGGCCAGAGCAGGTGAGGGTGGCAGCTTCCTTCCCTAAAGAACATTATTGAACCAGATGGGTTTTTCTGACGATCGATAATGGTATCATGGTCATCATTACACTACTAATTCCAGATATTTATTGAATTCAAACTTGGCCATCTGCTGTGGCAGGATTCGAACCCAGGTCCCCAGAACATTTTTTGGGTCTCTAATAGTCCAGCGATAATACCATAGCCTCCTCTGGCAGAGAATTTCCAACATTAACCACCCTCTAAGTGAAGACCTTGTTCCTCGTTTCAGTTTTAAATGGTTGCCCCTTGTTCTAAGACTGTGTCCCCTTGTCCTAGGCTCGCAGTCAGAGGAAGCACCATTTGCACATTTACACCCTGTAAGAATTTTGTATGTTTTAATGAAATGGTCTTCAAGACTTGAAAATGCTAAAGAATCCAGGCCTGGTCTCCTCAATCTCTCACAGTAAAATAATCCCGTCTGCCTGGGATTACAGAATCCCCACAGTGTGGAAAGAGGCCATTCAGTCCATCAAGCCCACACAGACCCTCCGAAAAGCATCCCATCCAGACCAATTCCCCCACCTTATCCCTGTTATCCCATGTTTCCCAAAGATAAGCCACCTAGCCCTTCACACCCTTGGACACTATGGGGTAGTTTAGCATAACTAATCTAGCTAACCTGCACATTTTCGGATTGTGGGAGGAAACTGGAGCACCTGGAGGAAAACTGCGAAGTGACAGAGAGAATGTGCAAACTCCAGCCAGACAGTCACCTGAGGGTGGAGTCGTACCCGGGTTCTTGGCCACCATGCCAGTTAGTGTGGTGAACTTCTCTTTCTGGTAATTATAAAGCCCTCGACCAGCATTATGGTCCGCTGAGCCTATGGCAAGTATAAAAGTAAATTTGCCATCATCCTGTTAGAGAAAGGGAGCCACTGGGAAAATTTAACCTAAAGGCCAATACACCTCAAACAAGGGGTGAGGTTGAGATGATAAGATGTTCATAATGACCTCAACCAGTATGGGAATTGAACCCATGTTCTTGGCATTATTCCGCATCATAGAGCAGGAGAACGTGAGGACTGCAGATGCTGGAGATCAGAGTCAACAAGTATTGACGTTTTGGGCATAAACCCTTCATCTGAAATGAAGGATTTATGCCCAAAACGCTGATTCTCCCTCTCCTCAGATGCTGCCTGACCTGCTGTACTTTTCCAACCCCACACTTTTCGACTACATCATAGAGCACATGGTTCAGCCATTCCTTTCAGCGGGTGTATAACGAGAACTTTCTGCCAAGTGAACATCTCTGCAATCAGTCAACAATCTAGCCATGGGCTCACTCCTTTTTATTAACCACATGCTGTCTCTGCTCAACTACATAAGGAGGGAGAAATTATTGTGCAAGCGAAAGCTAGCTAGAAATACAAAAAAATAGTAAGAGTTTCCAAGATATTTAGAAGGATTTGTTTGTCATTTACATAAATGATTTGGGTGAGAATATAGGAGTCCTGGTTAGTCAGTTTGCAGATGAGACCAACATTGTGGTATAATGGACAGTGAAAAACATTATGTAAGATTTCAGAGAAACTTTGATCCATTGGACCAATGGGCTGAGGATTGGCAGGTGGTGTTTGATTTGGATAAATGCGAGGTATTGCATTTTAGTAAAACAAACAAGGCCAGGACTTATACAATTAATGGTAGGCCCTGGGTCATCTTGGAGAACAGAGAACAGACTAGCCCTGTCTTATGGAGAATCACATCATTTCTGTTCTGTGATTGCTGTGGTATCTTCTTTTTTGATCTTAATTTGAAGAACAAACAAATTGCTGTGATCCCAGTGTATGTTGCTATCACATAATTCCTCCTCCCAGTGATGGTGTAAGAATTGAAGTAATTGAAGCCAGTGAACTGGTGCTGGCTACCAGTATCGTGACCTGCCGACCTCTTGCCTCACTCAAATTTCACTCAGTCACTTCCCATGCCCCATGCCCCATGCCCTTTCACAGGCCCCAACCACTAGACTAGCTTCTGCCGGAAATATCACCCAAACCTGTGGTGGTTGGTGTAAAAGAGCATCACAGGTTGTTCAGATACATAATTATTTGAAATTTGTGACACATCTAGACATAGTGGTTAAGAAGGCGTTTAATACTCTTGTCTTCATTGATCAGACCATGGAGCGTAGGAGTTGGGATGTCATGTTGAGGTTTTACAGGACCTTTGTGAGGCCTCTTCTGGACTACTGTGTGCAGTTCCGATCCTCCTGTTTTACAAAGGATGTTAATAAACTGGAGAGGGCTCAGAAAAGGGTTTATCAGGAAGTTGGCAGGAATGGAGGGTTTGCGATATAAAAATGGACTGGAAAGACTAGAACTTTTTCACCTGGAGCGTAGGAGGTTGAGAAGTGACCTTATTGAGCTTTATAATATCATGAAGGGTGTAGGTAAGGTGAATGAAGAGGGCCTTTTCCCGAGAGTAGGGGAGTTCAAAACCAGGGGCATATTTTTAAGGTGAGTGGAGAAAGTTTTAAAAAAGACGTGAAGGGCAACCTTTTTACACAGAGAGTGGTTTGTGTGTGGAATGAACTGCCAGCTGAAGTGGTGGAAATGGGTACAGTTGCAACATTTAAAAGACATTTGGATAAGTACATGAATAGGAAAGGTTTGGAGGGATATGGGCCAAACACAGGCAGGTGGGATTATGTTTGAATGGACAGGTTAAGTTTGTTTCCATGCTACGTGACTATGACTCTATAAACAGACTGAGCATTGGTACTCAAGGGAGTGGCCTGCAGAATTAGTAATGAAAAGTAAATAATGGTAGATGAATTGATATTATTTTATATCTGTCTTCACTGTAGAAGGTACAAGCAACATTTCGGATATAATTGTAAATCAGAAGGTGAAATGGAGGAGTGAACTTAAAAAAAAATACATCAGCCAGAGAAAAAGTATTGAGAATATTACTGTAACTAAACTTTGTTAAGTTCCTAAGTCCTGATCCACTTCATCTTTGTGTTTTCAATACCACTGCGATAGTCAATGCAGTGCTTTTAAATATTGCAAAAATTCTCTGAATTCCAGAGCGGTACCATGAGATTGGAAAATGGCAATTGTGACACTAGCAGCATGAATTTAATTCCCACACTGGCTGAGGGGTTACCATGAAGGACTTTCCTTCTCATCCTCTCCCTTTGCCTGAGGTGTAGTGACCCTCACATTTAACCACCACCTGTCGTCTCTCTGTAATGAGAGGGCAGCCCTATGGCGTGGTAAGGCTACAGTGATACCTTTTCTTAGACGACGATTTAAATGGAAACAATGCTCAGGGAAAAGGCACATGAGTAGCACTGAATCAGAACATTCATTCAGAGGGCTAGTGCCGACCTGATAGACTGAATGTTCTACGTAGGAACAACTCTGCAACCTTGCTTTAACAAACTGAGTTGGTATTATCTGGAATATGTATTGAATGGATAAATTCAATAGTGACTTTCAAAAGGGAATCCAATAAATACGTCAAGTGTTAGAACTTGCTGGGCAGTGGGGAAAGGGCAAGAGGGTGGAACTAATGGGATAGTGCTTTCAAAAAGGCAACATTGACAAACTGGGCCGAATAGCCTCATTAAGTACCATATATGAGAAAGGGTGACATTTTAATAGCTCGGCAGGCATTCACAGCAATATTTTGAGAGGAAACACTATTCAGTACTTACCGATAGAAATATTCAGGTTCTTAACAAGTGAAGATATGCAACAACAATAAGACATTTGTTTAATACTCTCAAGGGAGATGATTGTGGGAAAACATTGGCTTGATTGTCGCTGTCTATATTTATCCACATGCCTTTCAGTTGGATATCTCCAGGGTATTTGACACACAGCTTCCCCAAGACAATATGCATGGCAGGATTCTTCCTGCAAGCAATCATTAAGAAACTGTCTCATCTATTTGCCTTCCTTTAAGGAATGCGAAGTCTGAAATTAATAGGGTATGGATTGGGTAGAAGGTGGGAGGTGTTTGGTTGGGTATCAGATGGTGTTAAAGGCACCCAATGGAACAGAGCAAGGTTTGGGATTGGGGTAGGTGTCATGGGTCTAAAGATCTGAGTAGGAGTTAAGTCAGAAGGTAGGCTTTACAGATGAACGGGTAGCAGAGATCAAAGCTGAAGTGATGGGAGACAAATAGTCAGGGGCTGGAGTAGAAATTAGGGGTTGGGAGCAGCAGCTCTCAATTTTTGTTTTAATAGGAGAGCACTTGAAGGGGGGGAACAGAAAAGTAATCTATGCCTTCTTAGGGATACAATTGAGTCACACAGTGCTGATTCTGATGCAAATTTTACCAGTTGCTTTCACTGAATTTTGTGGATCATTTGGAAAGATTAGATTAGATTAGATTCCCTGCAGTGTGGAAACAGGTCCCTTCAGCCCAACCAGTCCACACCAACCCTCCGAAGAGTAACCCACCCAGGCCTATTTCACTCTGACTGATGCACCTAACACTATGGGAAATTTAGCATGGCCAATTCACCTGACCTGCGCATCTTTGGATTGTGGGAGGAAACCGGAGCACCTGGAGGAAACCCACGCAGACACGGGGAGAATGTGCAAACTTTACACAGACAGTCGCCCAAGTTGCATGTTGCATGTTGCATGAATTGAAACAGATACTACTGCGCAAAGACTTCCTAAAAATCTTCATTCTTGGGTCAGGAGTTTTCCACCCCTATCTGAGCCTGTTGCTGACACAAAAACATCAAAAGATAGGAACTGAGTCATTTGGCCCACCAATCTGACCCTGGCATTTGAGATTAGAATTGATCATTTCCTCGGCAATATTTTCCTGCACTACCTTCCAATCCCCTTGATGTCATTTCGTCTCCAGAAATCTATTGACACCCATCTTGAACCTGCTCAATGATTGAAGTTACATGGGCCTTTGGTGTAGACATTTCTAAAGATCTACCACTTCTCCTCATCTCAGACCTAAGTGGTCTACTCTTTATGTGGTCTACTCCCATGGTTCTGGAAATTCAGCCAGGCCAAAGATCCAATCTACATCCATTTTGTCACACCTTCTAAGACTTTTGTCGGTTTTGATGTCACCACTTCTCATGAATTGAGAAGATATTTATGGCAATGAATCGTCAAAAACTCAATTATCGTTGGAATATATTGAATGCATCTAACACTATGGGCAATTTAGCATGGCCAATTCACCTGACCTGCACATCTTTGGACTGTGGGAGGAAACCTGAGCACCTGGAAGAAACCCACGCAGACACAGGGAGAATGTGCAAACTCCACACGGACCCATGTTATATCATTGAAATATTATCATTGTACCATTGATCACCAGAATGATTAAAGGTCAACTGGATGGACTTTGATGGCCAGCAATTCTCAAGTTCTGATGAAGAATGTAATGCATTTACCCAGAAGGCGAGCTTTTCTTTTGGAATCAAGGTCAGGTGGTCATCTTATTAATTGCAGCAGCAGCAAAGGTTATACATTTACCTGACTCCTTCATAACACTGAATCATCTCAACCATCACAGGAACATTAACAAACTAAATGTGATCTGCGTAAGATCGTAAATAAGGCAGAAACCAATTGCATGTGTGAGGCACACTCACAGCTACACTGGAAAGTGAATCATTGTGTAATACTAAACTACCCAAAGTCAGCCTACTGAGCTGACAGCACGTGAGGTTGGAATTCAAGAGTGATTATTCCAAACGTCTGGGAAGGAAGAGACATCTAGAACTTGTATCAGAAATCTCGAGGTAAAGTGAAACATTGACTCAAAGGTAGAGATTGAGACATGTTTAGAGAGGGAATTCCAAAGGTTGGGCCCTAACAGATGAAAGAGTGGGGTCCAAATTGTGGAGTGCTGAGCTTTGGGAAAGTACAGGAGATCGGTATTGGAAGAGAACAACTCCGAGGGCCTTACAGGGATCAGGAAAGGCCAGTTTGTGGAGTAAGGTTGAAAATCAGGGATGTGCAAGAGGCCGGGCAAAAAAAAGGAATAAAGGAGCAGGAGCAGCCAGTCAGTCTGCTCCACCATAGAGTCATAGAGATGTACAGCATGGAAACAGACCCTTCGGTCCAACCCATCCATGCCGACCAGATATCCCAACCCAATCTAGTCCCACCTGCCAGCACCCAGCCCATATCCCTCCAAACCCTTCCCATTCATATACCCATCCAAATGCCTCTTAAATGTTGCAATTATACCAGCCTCCACCACTTCCTCTGGCAGCTCATTTCATACATGTACCACCCTCTGTGTGAAAAAGTTGTCCCTTAGGTCAGGAGTCCTTGATGCACAGTGATACCCTGCATCAGGAATCAGGAATCTCTTCAGTACACCAGTGACAGGTGGTAAGAATGGGAGAGTCTCCAGGTCAGGAGTCCTTGATGCACAGTGATACCCTGCAAGCTACATCGTCTGACAGCAAGGCTGGTGACCTGTTCCAGAATAAATTAATCATGGAAGCAGAGTCCTTTTGATTGCTTCATGCATCACTAGAAACAGGAAAGCCTCAAAGTCTACATTTTTCCCATGATACTGAGGCATTAGCAGGCACACTATACTTGGCAAAATTCTAATGTATCCCAGTGTGTATTTACAGAATTGTACATCCAAATTATAGAGTCATAGAGTCATAGAGTCATAGAGATGTACAGCGTGGAAACAGACCCTTCGGTCCAACCTGTCCATGCCGACCAGATATCCCAACCCAATCTAGTCCCACCTGCCAGCAGCCGGCCCATATCCCTCCAAACCCTTCCTATTCATATACCCATCCAAATGCTTTTTGATGTTGCAATTGTACCAACCTCCACCACATCCTCTGGTAGCTCATTCCATACACGTACCAACCTCTGTGTGAAAACGTTGCCCCTTAGATCTCTCTTATATCTTTCCCCTCTCACCCTAAACCTATGCCCTCTAGTTCTGGTCTCCCCAACCCCAGGGAAAAGACTTTGTCTATTTACCCTATCTATGCCCCTCATAATTTTGTAAACCTCTATAAGGTCACCCCTCA
>NC_057715.1:111064179-111103338 GCF_004010195.1 Chiloscyllium plagiosum | reverse complement strand
CCAAATCATTTATGTAAATGACAAAAAGTAGAGGACCCAGCACCGATCCTTGTGGCATCCACTGGTCACAGGCCTCCAGTCTGAGAAACAACCCTCCACTGCCACCCTCTGTCTTCCACCTTTGAGCCAGTTCTGTATCCAAATGGCTAGTTCTCCCTGTATTCCGTGAGATCTAACCTTGCTAATCAGTCTCCCATGGGGAACCTTGTCAAACACCTTACTGAAGTCCATATAGATCACATCTACTGTTCTGCCCTCATCAATCCTCTTTGTTACTTCTTCAAAACACTCAATCAAGTTTGTGAGACATGATTTCCCACTTACAAAGCCATGTTGACTATCCCTAATCAGTCCTTGCCTTTCCAAATACATATATATGTCCCTTAGGATTCCCTCCAACAACTTGCCCACCACTGAAGTCAGGCTCACTGGTCTATAGTTATCTGGCTTGTCCTTATCACCCTTCTTAAACAATGGCACCATGTTAGCCAACCTCCAGTCTTCTGGCACTTCACCTGTAACTATTGATGATACAAATATCTCTGCACGAGGCCCAGTTTAGATCATGACTGATCACCTACCTGAGCACAATCTTCCCCACTATCCCCTTATCACCTCGATGTCGTCAATATTTATTTGTTAATGGAGTTCCTACTTGAACTCATTCAATGGCTGAATCCTTAGTTCCCCAGGGTAGAGAAATCCAATGATTCATTGCCCACTGATTGTAGGAATCCTCCTTCAGCTCGCTCCTGAAAAGCCTACCCCTTATTCGGAGACTTTCCCTGATTCAAGGCCTACTCACCCCATCCCAATCTACAGGAAACATGCAAATACATGAATTAAGAACAGGAGTAAGCGACTAGCTCCTCAAGTCTTGTCCACCAGTCAGTAAGATCACAACTGATCTCAATATTCCACATTCTCGCCCACTCTCAATCACCTGGGTGGGTTGCTCTTAGGAGGGTTGGTGTGGACTTGTTGGGCCGAAGGGTCTGTTTCCACACTGTAAGTAATCTAATCTAAATCTACTGTGGTTAATCCACCTCTCCAGTACATCCCTGGAAAATGTAGCATAACCATTGTCCGTGTGTATGGATACAAGTGATAGCTGGTCATGTCTCTTGGTGGCCAGTTGGTGTTCGTGCACCCTGGTGGCTAATTTCCTTCCTGTTTGCCCTTTGTAGTGGTTTTAGAGACAAAAAAACCTTCAGATGCTGGAATCCAAAATAGACAGGCAGGAGGCTGGGAGAACACAGCAAGGCAGGCAGTGTCAGGAGGCTGGAAGAACACAGCAAGCCAGGCAGCATCAGGACGCTGGGAGGACACAGCAAGCCAGGCAGTATCAGGAGGCTGGGAGAACACAGCAAGCCAGGTAGTATCAGGAAGTGGAGAAGTCGACATTTCGGGTGTAACCCTTCTTCAGTGGATTTCTCCATCTCCTGATGCTGCCTGGTCTTCTTCCAGCCTCCTGCCTGTCTCTTTGCCACACTTTTGGCAATCTTTGCATGATATTATGTATATGACATTGGTCCTGTTGGTTGTCATTATGGGATTCTTTATATTTCTTGGTGGATGTTGTAGTGTGCACCAATGTTTCACTGGAGGCACACTGACGATGTTGAGTCAAGATTAGAGTGGTGCTGGAAAAGCACAGCAGGTCAGCATCCTAGGACCAGGAAAATCGACATTTTGGGCAAAAGCCCTTCATCAGGATGAAGGACCATTCCTGATGAAGGGCTCCTGCCTGAAACGTTGATTTTCCTGCTCCTCGGATGCTGCCTGACCTGCTGTGCTTTTCCAGAACCAGTCCAATCTTGACTCTGATCTCCAGCATCTGCAGCACGCACTTTTGACGCACTGATGATGTTACCTAGTATGGTGACGAAACATCTGCGAACAAAACTTAAAAGCTAAGCGTGCAAGTCAACAGCGTCAGCAACAACCTGAGCTACAAATCTTCTCCAAAACTCTAAGCTTTGCCAGATCTTTGCCCACTCACTTAGAAAATCCTTTCTGCATCCACCCTGTTGGGCTCTAACAGAATTTTGTAAGTTGAAATCTGATACCTGTTCCTGCAAATAGCTCATCGCTCTGAACAAAGGCAAGTACAGATTCTCTCATACCTTCCCTGTTTACTGATAATGTGCCTGGCATTAGCAATCAAGATCACATCATGTCCATCTTTGCATTGCTGAATCATTCACTTTCTGCCACAGGGGAATAAAAAGGATAAAAACAATTAATCATTTTTTAATCGCTGGATGCTGCCCTCCGGAACACCTTCAGAAGTAGCTGAACAAACATGGAAAGGCAAATGTTTGTCTGAAGGGATGACAGTGTGAATCTGATTATGAAGTCACTTCAATGAAAATTATCTTGTTGCATAAGAATCTGCCGTCCCTGCATTGCACAATTAATCAGAAATGTGGTACCTGGTGTTCCTGGCTGCTTATACACTTCTACGTTTTAGTTAACTGTAGATTTAAAAAATGCAATTGTGAACAAGTTCAGTAAGCTGTCTGTAAGCTGACATCACATTATCAACCATCAGAAAAAGAACTGCATGGAGAGGAATCTGTTATTTCTCTGTTTATGTTTGTAACAAGTTTAATTAATCTTTTGAGCGCTGTTTCCTACCCCATGGAAAGAAAGAAAGACTTGCATTTATGTGGCACCTTTCATGACTCCCAAGCTACCTTAAGTACACGGTGGCTAATTAAGTACATTTTGAACATTTTCACTCATTCATGAGATGTGGGCCTCATTGGCTAGGCCGATCTCCAACTGCCCTGTAGATTGTGGTGGGAAGTTGCTTTTGTGAACCAATGCAATCCTTGGTGTGTTCGTACACCAGCAATGCCCTTAGGGAAGGAATTCCTGGATTTTGACCCACCGGCAATGATGGGACAGCGATATATTTCCAAGTAGGATGGTGAGTGAGCTGGAGAGGAACTTGTATGTAATGTATGAGGTGGAGAGGAACTTGCATATAGTGTATCTGCTGTCTTTGTCCTTCTATGTGGTCGAGATCTGGAAATGTTTTCCAAGGACCCTTGGTGGTTGTGGCAATGAAAGTACACACACGGCTGGCACTCTACGTCATTAGCGAAGGGTGTGAATATTAAAGATGGTGGAATGGGCTGCTAACTGAAGTGCTATTTTGTCCAAGTTGGTGTCAACCTTCTTGAGTGTTATTGAGTTGTCTTCTTCCAGACATGTGCCTAGTCGATGCAGAACTGGCTATTCTCTTCAGGTTTTCTAGCTTCTGACCTGTTTTTCTCACCACAGTATTTGTAAGGCTGGTCCATTTCAGTTTCTGGTCATCAGTAACCCCCAGGGTGTTGATTATGGATGAATCAGTGATAGTAACACTATTGAATGTCGAGGGGTAATGGTTGAATTCTCTCTTGTTGGAGATGACCATTACTTGACACTTGGGTGCTGCAAATGTTACTTGTCACCCATTGGTCCAAACCTGGATGTTGTCCAGGTCTTGCTGCATATACGCTTGTAATATAGACAACAGAGCAGCCAATATGTGCACAACAACCTCCCACAATCAACATTGTGGGACAGACTGGTATCGCAGAATCCCTACAGTGTGGAACCAGACCATTCGGCTCATCAGGTCCACACTGACCCTCTGAAGAGCTTCCCCCCCAGACTCACTCTACTCCCATTTCCATGGCCAGTCCACCTAAACTGCACACCTTTCAACAGTGAGAGAAAACTGGAAGACTCAGAGGAAACCAATGTAGATGGAGAGAGAATGTGCAAACTCCACACAGTAGCTGAGGCTGGAGTTGAAACCAGGTGCTGTGAAGCAGCAGTGCTAACCAGTTAGTGACTGGAATAGGTTATCTGCTTTAGGGATTTGGCTTGGGAGGCAAACATTGGCTAGGACAGTAGGGAGAATTGCTCTGTTCTTTAAAACGAACACTTGATTTTGAAGAATGGAGGATTGGTCTCCCAGACACACTGGATGATGTTTATTTTCACTCTTTAACTGCCCTGAGAAAACAGATTATCCAGTCATTATCATACTCATGTGGCTTCCTGAGCAAACATTGGCTGTGGCTTTTTCCACTTTACAACAGTGGCTACACTAGAAAAGAAGATGGGCAGTAATGTCCTTAGTTCATGAAAGGTGTTAAATAAATTCAAAACTTTCTCGAGTCTACTTGTCAAGGTGTCTCATATTAACATCCAACCTGAAAGACAACATCTCCAACAGTGTAACACTCGTTTACCAATCTCTGAGAAAAAGGACTGGAAATGATATCACCTACCCTAAGAAACCAAAACACATAAATAGAAAGTGGTACAGAACACCAGCGCTTCACTGGAGGCTCACTGATGATGTTACATAACATGGTGACAAAACGTCTGAGAACAAACCTGCCAGTTAAGCAAGCAAACTTACAAGCTGAGTGTAACCCTCACTCTGTAAGGTGTTGGAATGTTAGCCTGAGTTTAATTGATGTTGCTATGGAATGACCCAGATTTATCTTTGGAGTGAGACAGCCTAGGACTACAGCTGTAACTTATTTAGCACTTTCAAACCGACCACCTGGCCCAGTCTTCTCAGAGAGAATTTATAAAGCAAATTTGACACTGATCCACCACCAAACCATGGCAGTATTGGGGTAGATGACCAAATGTTTAGTCGTACAGGAAGGTTTTATATGGTACTTTACGCGGGAAAGTGAAGAAGAAAGATTAAGGGTATGTTTTTCAGATCTTAGTGCCAAGATTACTGAGGCACAATTGTAAAGAGAAACCAGTTGGAGGTGGCCAAGAGGTCAGAATTGGAGCTGTACAGATTATCTGGTAGGCTTGTGGATTTGGACGACATTACAGGGAGGGTTGAAGTCTTGCAAGGATTTGAAAGCAAAAGTGACAACATTAAAATTGACACATTGCTCCGTAGAAATCCAATGTAAGCATGAGGTAATGGCCGAAGATGTCTTGTTGTGAGTTAGGACACTGCTAGTTACCTCTGAAATATGACCATAGAGAGTTATATTTGCATTTGAAAAGCTTTGTCACTTGTAATTAGAAAGTAGAGAGTAAATTTAAATGTTTTACAGGATTGGTCCCTCACACTTTCTGCTATTTGATAGGATCATGGTGAATCCGAATAGGGTCTCTACACTTTCCTGACCTCCCATAATACTTGGACTCCCTCAATAATTAAGAGTCTATCTAACTCAGCTTAAAAATATTCAAGAGGGGGAGGCAGTGGCTAAGAGATCCAGGCCAGTGTTCTGGCACATCACGTCAGCTCTGATGAAGACTCGAAATGTTAGCTCGCCCTCTGTCCATGGATAAAGCGAGGACTGCGGATGCTGGAGATCAGAGTCGAGAGTGTGATGCTAGAAAAGCACAGCAGGTCAGGGAGCATCCGAAGAGCAGGAGAGTCGATGTTTCGGGCATAAGCCCTTCATCAGGATGATGAAACATTGACTCTCCTGCTCCTCGGATGCTGCCTGACCTGCTATGATCTCCAGTATTTTTTTGCCATCAGTCCAGATTCCAGCATCTGCAGTAACGGCCTCCTACAGTGTTCTGAGAACATGGGTTAAAATCGCACCTGTAATAAGATTATCCAGAATTAACATAAACAGGTTTAACAGCAACCAATTGAAAACCCATCTGGTTCAACTGAGTCCCGTTAGGGAAAGAAATCTGCTGTTTTTACCTGGTCATGGGTGACGCATGACATCAGCAATGTAGTCATAGATCAGACAGCACAGAAACAGACCCTTCGGTCCAACCAGTCCACGCTGACCAGATATCCCAAACTAAACTAGCCCTGGCCCACATCCCTCCAAACATTTCTTATTCATGTATTTATCCAAAGGTCTTCTAAACATTGTGACTGTACCCACATCCACCACTTCCTCTCAAAGTTCATTCCACACATGAACCACTCTGCGTAAAAAAAATTGCCCCTTCATGTCTTTTTCAAATCTTTCTTCTCTCACCTTAAAAATAGTTTTGAAATTTCACACCCTAGGCAAAAGACCCTTGCTAGTCAGCTTATCCGTGCCCCTCACAAATTTATAAACCTCTATAAGGTCACCCCTCAGCCTCCTGTGCTCCAGTGAAAAAAGTCCCGGCCTACGCAGCCTTTCTTTATAACTCAAACCCTCTATTCTAACCTCTGTCTGAAAAGGCTGGCTTAAAGCCACTCAGTGCATCTACATTGTAAACAAATTCAAAAGAGAAGGTGGAAATGAGTGTTGTGAGTGATTAAGTGGTCATCACTCAGTTTGCCATCAAATCTGGGGCACTAACGTTATGAAGAGACTGCCTCAGTTGCAGGGGAGAGGTATGGTCTGAGTAGCTAGGGAATGGAATTTATAATGGGGCTTATAATCTCATTGGCTTCAGCCCTCCCAATATCTAAAGGAGGCAATCTTCTGCTCATCTGGGCCTGAGTGTCGGAGATAACAGCTTCAACACCCACACTTATTGTAATAATCAATAGCAATAAAGTCTTTATTTAAAGTAATTGTGTAGCTTACTAGCTGTGAACAAAATCAACATCATTAAAAACAAATCATCTGGCCATTTATTTCATTGCTTTTTTATGGAGCTTGCTGTGTGCAAATTGGCTGCAGCATTTCCCAATGCTACAATAGGTGTCTGCTCTTTAAATGGCCCCCACATTGTCTGTGAAGAGCTTTTGGCTGATCTGAGGGCATGGAAGGGGTTCTGTAAATTGTACTTTCTGCCCATTCCCCACGGGATGTGGGCTCTTTGTTTCTGAAACTGCCCTTTGTTTCTGTTCTTTATTCTTGTTGTCTATTGAAATAACGGGTGGCACGGTGGCGTAGTGGTTAACACTGTTGCCTCACAGCGCCAGAGACCCAGGTTCAATTCCCGCTTCGGGCAACTGTCTGTGTGGAGTTTGCACGTTCTGCGTGGGTTTCCTCCGGGTGCTCCGGTTTCCTCCCACAGTCCAAAGATGTGCAGGTTAGGTGAATTGGCCATGCTAAATTGCCCGTAGTGTTAGGTGAAGGGGTAAAATGTAGGGGAATGGGTCTTGGTGGGTTGCTTTCTGGAGGGTTGGTGTGGACTTGTTGGGCCAAAGGGCCTGTTTCCACACCGTAAGTAATCTAGTCATCTATTGTCTCCTGTTTGGGCTCAGTATCTGACAGCATTTTTAAACTGTGTAACACCTTCGCTTCCTGACACCTACCTTCCTTTTACAAGTATCAAAGCTTTTCATACTCCTTGCGTGGCTTTTTTCTAGCTCTCGGTTTTGCCCATCACCCTTATATGAACATTTGACTCAATAAAAAACAGAGAAAGTACTTAATAGGTCTATGATCTTGAATCAGAAACTTGTCTTCTCTTTCCACAGAAAGAGCTGATGAGTGTTTTCTGCATTTACTGTATTAATTCCCAATTCCCAGCACCTGCAGTATTTTATTTCTGTCTCTCCACGCAGTAGCATACCTCTCCACGTAAACACAAGGGCAGCAGGTACTGAGGCCAACTCACAAAAGTGTCGTGGACCTCATTGCAGCATGGAAGGAAGCCAGGCAAACGTGAGGACTGCTGATGCTGGAAACCAGAGTTTAGATCAGAGTGGTGCTGGAAAAGCACAGCAGGTCAGGCAGCATCCAAGGAGCAGGAAAATTGACGTTTCGGGCAAAAGCCCTTCGTCAGGAATAGAGGCAGGACGCCTCCAGGGTGGAGAGATAAATGGAGGGAGGGGGATAGGGCTGGGGAGAGGTAGCAAAGAGTACAATGGGTGAATGGGGGTGGGGATGGAGGTGATAAGTCATAGAGGAGTGTGGAGTGGATAGGTGGGAAGGGAGCCAGTTAGCCCATCAGATTAATGGCTGCTATCTCTTCAGTAATCCACTTAGTCCCATTCCCCTCTCTGTTTTGTGAGATTAATTCCCATCCAATTACTTGAATATTCTCCAGAATTTGGAAGGTAATCTGATCTGATTGACTTCTTTGAGATATTATCAGGAAGAGACAGGGTGGATTCAGAACCAGGGCCACAGTCTAGAAATGAGAGTCGCACCATTCGGGAGAAATAGAGTTATTGAGTGGTAGAGCCATACAATATGGAAACAGACCCCTTGGTCCAACCAGTCCACACCAACCATAATCCCAAATTAAACTAACCCCACCTGCCCTTTCTTGTTCATGCACCTGTCCAAATGTCCCTGAAACATTGTAACTTCCTGTGGCAGTTCATTCCACAGACAAACTATCTCTGTGTGAAAATGTTGCCCCCTATGTTGTTTTTAAATCTTTCTCCTCTCACCTTAAAAATATGCCTCCTAGTTTTGAACTCCCCCACCCTAAGGAAAGACCCTTGTCATCCACTTAATCTATGCCGCTCATGATTTTGTAAAACTCAATAAGGTCACCTCTCAACCCTGCTACACTCCAGTGAAAGAAGTCCCAGCCTTTGCAATCTGTTTTTATATCTCAAATCCTCCATTCCCAGCAACATCCTGGTAAATCTTTTCAGAACCCTCTCCAGTTTAATAATATCCTTTCTAGAACAGGGCAACCAGTTTTCCAGGAGAAGCCTCACAAACGTCCTATGCAACCTCAACATGATGTTCCACCATCAGTACTCAGAGGTCTGAGCAATAAAGGCAAGCATGCTAAATGCCTTTGTAACCACCCTGTCTACATGTGACACAAATCTCAAAGAACTATGCTACGAAGCACTTCTACACACAAAGGGTGGTAGGGGTTTGGAACTCTCTTTCACACATTGCTGCATCAGTTGTTAATTTTAAATGTGAGATAGATGATTTTTTGTTAAGCAAATGTATTAAGGGATATGGACTAAAGGTAACTATATGGAGTTAGGTCACAGATCAGCCTTAACCCTCACTGCTTGGTGGAACAGGCTTGAGGGGCTGAATGGCTGAATGATTTTATGAACCTCTGTGAGGTCACCCCTTAGCCTCCGACGCTCCGGGGAAAACAGCTCCAGCCTATTCAGCTTCTCCCTGTAGCTCAAACCCTCCAATCCTGGCAACATCCTTGTCAATCTTTTCTGAACCCTTTCAAGTTTCACAACATTCTTTTTATAACAGGAAGACCAGAATTGCACACAATATTCTGACCTGAAAGAAGTTGCCACTCACATTTCCCCTCACATTCCTTGTCCAAAACCTCTGTGTGCTTGAGTCCTTGTGTCATCAGCTAATGGGAATGGATTCTGTTTCTCTGTCTGATTTAATCTTCTTTAAGTTTCCCCTCAATCTCCTTTGCTTCAAAGAGTTCTCCTGCCTAACCTTGTATCTTAAAGTTGACTATAAAGTTGAACTTTTAACTTTAATTCCTTGATTTTCTACCTGTATATTCTATGTCTTGGTTTATAATCTGTGTTTTTAAGGTGATGCTGGATGGTGTTGACATTATACAACACTTTTCACTCGATTTGTAACAAATATATCCAACAAGTGCATGTGACAACAAATAAATAAAATTTCCAACTAAAATCTCCCATACTTGAAATCATATGTAAGGGTGGCAGAATTCCTTCTCTTGAGGGCATTTGTGAACGAGATGGGTTTTTGTGATATTTGGCATTGGCTATAGGGTTTCTATTAAGCTCGCTTGTGAATTCTAGTATGATTTTGTTGAGTTCAGTTTTCACCAACTGCTATAGTGGAATTTTAGCCAACATCCTCAGTGCATTCAACCAGAGGTTCTCGATTACTAGCGCAGTGATGTCACCACCACACCACCACCACCAGGTCATGGTTATGTTTATACTCTCCCTGTAATCAACCCTCATAAACAGATTATCCAGTCATGGAGTCATAGAGTCATACAGCATGGAAATAGACCCTTTGGTCCAACCAGTCCATGCTGACCGGAATCCCAAACTAATCTAGTCTCACATGCCAGCTCTTGGTCCATATCCCTCCAAACATTTCTTATTCATGTACTTATCCAAATGTCTTTTAAACATTATAACTTTACCCACATTCACCACTTCCTCTGAATGTTCATTTCACACAAGAGCCACACTGTGTAAAAAAAATTGCCTTTCATGTCATTTTAAACCTTTCTCCTCTCACCTTAAAAATATTCCTCCAAGTCTTGAACTCCCCCCCCCTAGGGAAAAGACACCTGCCATTCACCTTATCTGTACTCCTCGTGATTTTATAAACCTCAATGGTCACCCCTCAGCCTCCTACATTCCAGTAAAACTCCTCTCAGCCTATCCAGACTCTCTCTTTAACTCAAATCCTTCAATCACAGCAACATCCTGGTAAGTCTTTTCTGAGCCCTCTCAAGTTTCATAAAAGCCTTCCTTTAACAGGGTGACAAGAACTGGACAGAGTACTCCAAAAGAGGTCTCACCTACATCCTCAACATCCCAGCTCCAATACTCAAAGGTCTGAGCAATGAAGGCAAATGCCTTCTTACATTTGCCTACATTTTAAAATTTATTTCAAAAATACACTTTATTCATAAAAAATGTTTAGGTATATACATAGTCACAAACAAAGTTTAACTGTGTACAGTAATATATACAAGGAAACAAATAACCTTGAAGTTTGGCTTTGTCCAAACAAACCAAAGACATTTCTTACTTGAACCCAGACTATATTTACATGGATTTGAGGCACCAGGAGGGTCAGATAACTGAACAGACCCCCATGTAGCTTCAGCAGGATTACCTCTAAACACCTTCTTAACCACTCTATATACAGGTCATTATCATTTGCTGCTCATGGGAGCTTTCTGTGCACAAATTGGCTGCAGCTTTTCCTACGTTACAACGATGGCTACACTGCATAAGAAGATTGGCTGTGAATTCTCGAAATTGTAAAAAGTGCTGTCTCAATTCAAATCTTCCTTTTTGGCTTCGTGATCCACATTTTGCAGCAGAAGATAATCCAAATCTCTTGTCCTTTTTTACTCTTCCCCCTTCCACCTTTCCCCCACCCGACACTACTTTAATCAAACCCGAAATCTCATTCAGAGCACTCCACCTCCTGAGTGAACAGAATCCTGCATGAATGTCCAGTGATGTAACTTGTTTGTGTGCAAGGGAAAGAAAATGCCATGGTAACATAGGAAGTTCGAGTGAGTAAGCGTGAAGTGCTCTGTGTATTGAGAGGAACAAAGATCAGGGTAACTAAATAGGAAGTGATGAATGCAATGAAAGGAATGGTTTCACCCTGGGGCTATTTAAAAAGCTGGCTATATTCTGCCAGCTCAAAACCTTCTCCCTCTTATTCTAGCCTGCTTTTAGAAATCTTCATTTTTGATACAGCTGTCTCCCTTTAATGGATTTTGTTACAGCGAGTCAGAGCATCTTGAGGTAAATGCTCCTCCCCCCACCTTGTCTCAGCCGGATCCCTCCAGCCCGGCACCGCCTTCCTGACCTGCAGTCTTCTTCTTGACCTCTCCGCCTCCATCCTACTCCGACCTATCACCCTCACCTTGACCTCTTTCCACCTATCACATTTCCAACGCCCCTCCTCCAAGTCCCTCCTCCCTACCTTTTATCTTCTCCTGCTGAACACTCTCTGCTCATTCCTGAAGAAGGGCCTGTGCCCGAAACGTCGAATCTCCTGTTCCCTGGATGCTGCCTGACCTGCTGTGCTGTTCCAGCAATAAAGTTTCAACTTTGATCTCCAGCATCTGCAGACCTCACTTTCTCCTCGTAAATGCTCCTTGTTCTTGTTTATCCCATTTTTAATCCTGTTATCCAATGTGCGGGAAGGTTTAATACCCAGCTCATGTCTGCATTCCTAATCAGGCTTGTTGCTTTATTTTCTTGAACACTATCTTACTCTGATATAATAACTCACTCTGGTGACAATGTCCTGGATAGTGCACTGTCTTAGTAATTAGCTGGGATGCAACTAATTTTCTGTGCGTTCACCAAGGAGTTATGGTACCACAGCGTGCATCTCCTGAATGCTGCTCTATGCCCCGCTGTCGCCAGGACTGCCAAAATAAGTTGGCAGCTACGGCTCAGTAGATAACTTGCCTCTGAGTCATCACAAGTTGGTGGTTCCAAGTTCAACTCCAATCACTAGACCCCAAACTCCCAGGCTGTCGCTTTAGCGGAGTGCCACACTGTCACAGGAGTCTTTAAGGTGAAGTGATAATCTGAGGCCTGATTTATCTTCTCCATAAAAGAGCTCAGGGCACCATTCAAAGATCAGGGCTAAGGATCTCTAGTTTCATGGCCAATATTTACCTCTCAACCAGATGAATTGCTCATTCATCTCGCTGTTGTATATTGCTGAAACGAGGAGTCGGCTGTTAAATTGGCAGTAACTTCACCCATCAGAGTTGACATGCCAAGCAATCAAGACCCTTTTCTCATGCAGAGTAAATTGATGCTTCCATTTGAATTTGGCATTCTTGCTCCTGATAAAAAGCTCCATTAACGCCTTTTTTTCACCAATACCAGCAAGCGACTAAATGCTACTCATGAAATTTTGTTCAGCATCTAATCGCCCTGCTCACCTTAAACCTATTACCTCTAGTTTTAGACTTCTTTACCATGGCGAAAAGCTGTTAGCTATCTATTTTTTTTCCATGCCTTTCATTATTTAATAGATCTCCATAAGGTTACCCCTTGGTCTCCCACGTCACTGCCCATCTCCTGCACTGTGATAGTTCAAACAAAATCTAATTGGTTATAAAGTGCTTCAAGACACCCCAAGTTCATGAAAAGCACAAGCCTTTATTTTAAGTTGAACTCTTCCAAACTTTGCAGATAAAATACATCAGGACAGATGCAGGAATTTCAAAGTTCAAAGGGAGCAACATTTATACTATACTGAAAACGGCGCTAATTTACCGTGGTGTATAATTCAAGGAGCTAATTGTCTCACATGATTTCTTTTTTTGTTCATTTTTTATTCACTCTTGTTCTTCTAGATGGGAATGATCACGGGTTTGGAAGACACTGTCTCAGGATCTTAGATGAATTTCTCAGTATGAAAGGGCAAAATGTGTCAGTGCAGTCTTGGAGGGCCAAAGTACTTTTTCCTGTCCTGTACTGTTCTTTGTTCTGCAGTACATCTTATAGATAGTACACACTGCTGCTACTGAGCATTGGTGTTGGAGAAAGTGGATATTAATGGATGTGGTGCCAATCGTGTGGGCACTCAATCAATCCTTGTTCCAATAGACAATGGCTCCCTCATGCATTCTCCACAGAGACAACTTGACGAATAAGAGTTGACTTACCAAGCAATTAAGATCCTTTTCTCATGCAGAATAAATTGATGCTGCCATTAGAATTTGGCATTCTTGCAGTTGTGTCCAGATGAAAATCTGACAGGGTGTCTCTTTCTCTGTGATATTCAGGGTCTGTACCACAAAGCAACTAAGTGTTAGTCTGTATTAATTGAGTTGAAAATGTGTTGCTGGAAAAGCGCAGCAGGTCAGGCAGCATCCAAGGAACAGGAGAATCGACATTTCGGGCATAACCTCTTCTTCAGGAATGAGGAAAGTGTGTCCAGCAGGCTAAGATAAAAGGTAGGGAGGAGGGACTTGTGGGAGGGGCTTTGAAAATGCGATAGGTGAAGGGAGGTCAAGGTGAGGGTGATAGGCCGGAGTGGGGTGGGGGCGGAGAGGTCAGGAAGATGATTGCAGGTTAGGAAGGCGGTGCTGAGTTTGAGGGATTTGACTGAGACAAGGTGGGGGGAGAGGAAATGAGGAAACTGGAGAACTCAGATTTCTCCTTCCACCTATCGCATTTCCAAAGCCCCTCCCCAAGTCCCTCCTCCCTACCTTTTATCTTAGCCTGCTGGACACACTTTCCTCATTCCTGAAGAAGGGCTTATGCCCGAAACGTCGATTCTCCTGTTCCTTGGATGCTGCCTGACCTGCTGCGCTTTTCCAGCAACACATTTTCAGCTCTGATCTCCAGCATCGGCAGCCCTCACTTTCTCTCATGTATTAATTGAGTGCCTATTTCATGCATGATGATAATGGCTGCACTTAAAAATAAATTTAATTGGCTGGAAAGTGCTTCACAACATCCCAAAGTCATGAAAACCACAAGCCTTTATTTGAACTAGAATTCTTTCAAATTTTGCAGGTAAAATACACCAGAAACTGATGTATTCAAACTAAATTCAGATGACTCCCCCCCCCCCCCCCCCACAGCAATTAGTTGGTCAACATTACTCAGTGGTTCGTTTTACATAAATCAGTGAATTTTCACAAGGCACCCCTTCTCACAATGCCACAATGAAATGTTCCACCTCTAAGGTGATGGCAATGTTAACTTTGAGAATATCCTATATCTCATGTTTATTTTTTGCAAATGCCACACTCCCCCCCCCCCACCCCACAGCAATTCATAGAGTCATAGAGATGTACAACATGGAAACAGACTCTTCGGTCCAACTCGTCCATGCTGACCAGATATCCCAACCCAATCTAGTCCCAATTGCCAGTACCCGGCCCATATCCCTCCAAACCCTTCCTATTCATATATCCATCCAAATGCCTTTTAAATGCTGTAATTGTACCAGCCTCCACCACTTCCTCTGGCAGCTCATTCCATACACATACCACCCTCTGGATGTAAAGAATGCCCCTCAGGTTTCTTTTATATCTTTCCCCTCTCACCCTAAACCTATGCCCTCTAGTACTGGACTCCCCTACCCCAAGGAAAAGGCCTCGTCTATTTATCCTATCCATGCCTCTCATAATTTTATAGACCTCTATAAGGTCACCCCTGAGCATCTTTCAGTGAATTCTTAGTTGGCATGTTTTTCCAATCAATGCAGAAGAAATACAAAGGGAACTGATGCAGAAGGAACTTTTCTGGGAATCATGTAGGAGAATCCGAATATTTTCCTGGATTCTTTTATTGCAATATCTCTCTCCTGAGACATAGAATCATAAAGGATTACAATATGGAAACAGGCCCTTTGGCTAAATGTATGCATGCTGTCCAGTTTTCATAATTAATCTAGCCCCATTCGCCTGTATTTGGTCCATGTCCCTCCACATCTGTCCTATTCATGTAGATGTCCTAATGTGCTTTAAATGACAAAACTGTACTCACTTCCACCACTACTTCTGGCAGCCTGTTCCAGACACACACCATTCTCTGTGAGAAACAATTCCCCCTCTGGACCCTTTTGTTAATCGCCCTGCTCACCTTAAACCTATTACCTCTAGTTTTAGACTTCTTTACCATGGGGAAAAGCTGTTAGCTATCTATTTTATCCATGCCTTTCATTATTTAATAGATCTCCATAAGGTTACCCCTTGGTCTCCCACGTCAATGTGGGACAGGGAAGAAGTCCCAGCCTATTCAGCCTCTCCTTATAAATCAAACCTTCCAGTCCAGGTAGCATCCTAGTAAATCTTTTCTGCACTCTTTCTAGTTGAATAATATCCTTTCTATTGTAGGGTGACCAGAACTGCATGCAGTACTCCAAATATGGCCTCACTAATGTCATGTACAGCTGTCACAAGATGTCCCAACTCCAACACTCAGTGCTCTGACTGATGAAAGCTAATGCGCTGAAAGCCTTCTTCACTGCCCAGTCTACCTGTGACTCCACTTTCCAGGAGCTATGAACCTGTATCCCTCGATCTCTTTGCTCTATAACACTCCCCAGGGCCCTACCATTGACTATGTAAGTTCTGCCTTGGTTTGGCCCACCAAAATGCAACACCTTGCATTTATCTAAATTGAACTCCAGGTCAGGGACACCATTCAACTCAGCAGTGCTTACAAAGGAGTGTGCCTGCCTAATGAGAGTGTGGAGTATTTCAGGGAACAAGTGCCTTAGGTCGAAAGGAAAAGAAAGATTTGTATCACCTGATAGAACTAATGCTGTTATTTCAAACCTTTCAGGATGTGACTAATCTTGTGCAGCAGTTATTTTGCGACCATGGTCACACAGACAGGATGGGATGAGTGACAATTTCATCCATTTTTGAGGAAGGTATGCCATAGAACACCCTGTCCCACATTATCAGGTGGAGGAAGAGGCTCAAGAGCCATTCCACCCATTGAGACTGTGCAGGTCAAAAACAACCACCTAACTATTCAAATTCCATTTTCCAGCCCTTTGGCTGTGGTCTTGTATGCCTTGGCCACTCTATTAAATCACAATGAGTCCATACTTCATTTCCATTTACTTGGTTTAATTTCATATTTCTTGATACTCTTACTCAACAAATATATATTGACCGACTCATTGGGATTCCAAACTGGTCTCCAACAATCATGCCATTTTAGGAGCAAGAATCCCAAGTTTTTGACATCCGTTTGTGTGATAAAATGCGGATGAGGGACGAAAGAGCAACAATCTGAAAGCTTGTGATTCCAAATAGACTTGTTGGACTATGACCTGGTGTATTGTGACTTCTGACCTGGTGTAATGTCGTGTCCAGTCGCAACATGACTTCCTGACTCCATGCACTGACCAATAAAAACAAGAGAACCAAATGCCTTCTTCATTATCCTGTCCACTTGCAACTCCACTTTCAAGGAACTATGAAGCTGCAGCCCAAGGTCTCTGTTCGGCAACACTCCTCTGGACCTACCATTTCCTCCCGAAGCAACCCTCCTTCATTTTTAATAATGTGTCCTCTTGCTTTCTGACTTCTCCATCAGCGGAGATTGTTTCTCTTTATCAACTCTAATGCTTTATTTCCTCATATAAGATCATTCCTCAAACTTCAATATACAAAGGAAAGTAGATTGAGGGCATTGGCAATGCACCAGGATCCGTTATTAACCATTCGTTCCTTTGGAGTTCCTCGCTGCTGTCAAACATGTCAAATTGGTTGTTGAAATTAAAGTTTAATTAGCACTCAGTGAATCAGAGTCAGTTGCAAACAAGAAGTGTAATCAATTAAAAATTACATTATTGGAGGCTTATGATTAAAAATTCCTCTTTCCTCTCTACATGCAATATAGCAACCTGTTCTATCTGTCATTATGCTTCTAATGAACTTTCCCAATATGAATCAGCTACAATTGGAGCTGATTAACACTATAAAAATCCATTTGGAATCATCATTGGACCCATTAATGAGTATAGATATCAAATTAATTCTTAAGGTTCCACTAGCCCTCAGTCAGAGCTTTCCCATAGCATCGCTTTAGTTCTGCTCCTTTCAATTTCTGGCATGCCCCGATTCACCAAGATTAATGTTCGGTCAATCAGCCAATACCATTAATAACTCTGCTAAGAGTTTTTTCTTTCTATTAGTTTGTTTAATGGAAGTTAAACCCAGTGATGAGAAGTTTGATTTACAGCTTGCTTGTCAGTTAGTGGAAGAGGCAAAATGGAATATGAAAACCTCAGGGCACAGATTATACAAGAGCTGACATCTGACTCATCCTCCTCTATTCCACACAGCCTATTCCTAATCATCCTGATTGAGTCATAGAATCTACCAATGAAAGAGATCTTTCAGCCCATCTTGCTTGTACTGTTCACTGCCCAACCCCTCAGCTCTGCAAATGATACCTTGCCAGGTCACTATAGGATGTTCGTGTTGACTCTGTTTCCGCTACTTTTTCAGACAGGGTAGGCTTTTTTATCCCTGTGTTCTTCCTTATGTCTTTTTAAAGTGCAAATGATTCATTTTGAATGTTTGCTTTTGTTGTTCAGATTCTTTGAACTTCGTGTGATGTGGAAACACAACTATCTTTGTGCTAACATCCATGACTTACATTCTGGGCTCAGGCGCAATGCATGCTTACTTTTTCACTTCAAGTCTCTTTTCTCCTTTCCCTCCCTTGCAGTTAATCTATTGGCATTTGTTTTCCCAATCACAATGATCATAGAAACCCTATGGTGTGGAAGCAGGCCATTCAGCCCATCGGGATCCACATTGATTCTCTGAAGAACGTCTCACCCAGACACACCCTATCACTGTAAACCTGCATTTCCCACAGGGTGAAAGTGAGGACTGCAGATGCTGGAGATCAGAGTCAAGATTAGAGTGGTGCTGGAAAAGCGCAGCAGGTCAGGCAGCATCCGAAGAGCAGGAAAATCGAAGTTTCAGGAAAAAGCCCTTCACCAGGAATGAGGCTGGGAGCCTCGGGGGTGGAGAGATAAATGGGAGGGGGGGTGGGGCTGGGGAGAAGGTAGCTAAGAGTACATCGGTGGATGGAGGTTGGGATGAAGGTAACAGGTCGAAGAGGAGGGCGGAGCGAGTAGGCGGGAAGGATGATTGGCAGATAGGACAGGTCATGAGGACAGTGCTGAGGTGGCAGGTTGGAACTGGGGTAAGGTGGGGGGAGGGGAAATGAGGAAACTGGTGAAGTCCACATTGATGCCCTGGGGTTGAAGTGTTCCGAGGTGGACGATGAGGCATTCTTCCTCCAGGCATTGGGCGGTGAGGGATTGGTGGTGAGGGAGCTCAGCACCATCCTCATGGGCTGTCCTACCTGCCAATCTTCCTTCCCACCTGTCCACTCCACCCTCCTCTCAGACCTACCACCTTCATCCTCACCTCCATACGCCAATTGCAATCTTCGCTACCTTCTACCCAACCCCACCCTCCTCCCATTTATCTCTCCACCCTGGAAGCTCCCAACTTCATTCCTGATGAAGAGCTTTTGCCCGAAACATTGATTTTTCTGCTCCTCACATGCGGTCTGACCTGCTGTGCTTTTCCAGCACCACTCTAATCTTGACTCTGCATTTCCCACAGCCAATCCTCCTGAAACTGCGAATCTTTGGACTGCAGGAAGGAACCAGAGCACCAAGAGAAAACTTGCACAGTCACGGGGAGGATGTGTAAACTCCACACAGACTGTCAACCAAGAGCAGAATCAAACTCGGGTCCATAACGTTGCAAGGCAGCAGTGCTAACCACTGAGCTACTGTACCACCCCACTTGTTGCATTCAAAAACCTCGCATCTCCCCCGTGGTTTTGAATCGTGTACAAATTCCAGAAAAAAGCTGGTGCCTAGCAATCTTACCTCTGAGGCAGTAAGAGTACCATGTTCAGTTGTGCTCCACTCACATGCTGACCTGAATGAGATTTCAGCAGAGTGGTACAAAATCCATTCTCATGTACATTCAAGGCTAAGGGCCAAGTGCTGGAAAGTGGTATTATTGCAGACCTGATGGCCTAAATGGCCTTATCTATGCTGTGTGACTCTATGACTCAAAAAGAAAACCTTATTTACTCCGTTGGGCTTAAAATGATGAAGTATTTACTTTATAAGACTTAGAGGTGTCCTGACAGAGGATTCAAAATCAATATAAGGGCTGATAGGTTATATGTACCCTGCTAACCGAAGGGTGAGTATCAACGTTCATGCATTTAAATTGTTCTTGAGTAGCAACAGGCTGGATGTGAGGAAGCTAGGAACAGGAGGAGGCTATTTGAGCCTGTTTTGCCATTCAGAGAGACAATGCTGATGTTGAACAGCAAGGTTGGATGCTCCTTCCATTCCCAGCGAGTCGTGAATCTTTGGAATCAATTGTGCAGTGGGTGCTCACTCTCTGCGTGTCTTCAGAAGAAAGCCAGACTGCTGTTTGCTGAGACATTGGAACCATTTAATAGAAGCTGTGCAGGTTGATAGCTATACATGTCCAAGCTTGGTCAAAATGATCTCCCGAACTAAGTTTGATTGCGTGATGTGGGTCAAAGGGGAATTCTCCAAGTGTTCTGAAGAAGAGGACCACCAGACTCGAAACCTTAATTCTGTTTTTCTCTCTCCACAGATGCTGCCAGACCTGCTGGGTTTCTGTTTCAGATTTATAGCATCAGCAGGATTTCCCCCAAATGTCCTACCCTTTTTTTTATGCTAGTGTTCCTTCATGTATTTTCTCATTTCTCCCAGAAGCTTATATGATGATTTGAAATCGGTATAATCCAATCACGCTGCCCTGGGCAGTTAAGCACGGGCCAAAATCGCTGTCTTTTCCAGTGATGCCTACATCCCATGAATTAAAAAAAAAACAAACACAGACTTTCTCCTGCTTAACCCAGTGTTGCTGAGTTCAATTGCAACGTTCTGTCCCATCCTAGTCTTAAACTGTGCACAGACTGAGAATAGAACCAAGAACACATCTGATCTTCATGACACAACTGGCTTTCTCTTAACTGTGGATGCTAAAGATCCGAAATAAAAACAGAAATTGCTGGAGAAACTCAGCAGGTCTGGCAGCATCTGTGGAGAGAAAGCAGAGTTAATGTTTTGGGTCCAGTGACCCTTCAGGACACACAACATTGTTTCATGGGGTGTGGGCATCACTGGCAATGTCAGCATTTGTTGCCCATTCTTACCTGCCCTTGAACAGAGTGACTTCCTGGAGCATTTCAGGGGGCAGTTTAGAGTTAACCACATTGACTGGAGTCACATGTAGGCCAGACCAAGGATGGATGGCAGATTTCATAGAACATATAAAACAATACAGCGCAGAATAGGCGCTTCGGCCCATGATCTTGCACCGACCTGTGAACTAATCTAAGCTCATCCCCCTACACTATCCCATCATCATCCATGTGCTTATCCAAGGATTGTTTAAATGCCCCCAATGTGGCTGAGTTGACTACATTGGCAGGCAGGGCATTCCACGCCCTTACCACTCTCTGAGTAAAGAACCTGCCTCTGACATCTGTCTTAAATCTATCACCCCTCAGTTTGTAGTTATGCCCCCTCGTATAAGCTGACGTCTTTATCCTAGCAAAAATACTTTCACTGTCTACTCTATCTAATCCTCTGATTGTCTTGTATGTTTCTATCAAATCCTCTCTTAGCCTTCTTCTTTCCAATGAGAACAGAGCCAAATCTCTCAGCCTTTCCTCATAAGACCCTCCCTCCAGACCAGTCAACATCCTGGTAAATCTCCTCTGCATCTTTTCCAATGTTTCCACATCCTTCCTGTAATGGGGTGACCAGAACTGTACACAATATTCCAAGTGCGGCCGCACTGGTGTTTTGTATAGTTGCAGCATGACATAACAATAACACACCGTATGCCTTCTTAACAGCACTATCAACCTGGGTGGCAACTTTCAGTGATTTATATACATGGACTCCAAGATCCCTCTGCACATCCACACTACCAAGAATCTTTCCATTGACCCAGTATTCTGCCTTCTTGTTATTCTTCCCAAAGTGAATCACCTCATATTTAGCTGCATTGAACTCCATTTGCCACCTCTCAGCCCAATTCTGCAGTTTATTCAAGTCCCCCTGCAACCTACAACATTCTTCCACATTGTCCCCTACTCCACTGACTTTAGTATCATCTACAAACTTACTAACCCATCCACCAAGTCATTTATAAAAATGACAAATTTCCTTCCCTAAAAGCCAATGATGAAGTAGGCATGTTGTTACAATGATTGGCAGTCTCAAAGTCAACTAAAATTAATTAAATTGTGTTTATGAATTAAGTTTGGGCCTTGTGTTTGGGCCTGTCACACCAGGTAGTGACACTCGCTGCTAAGTAACCGTCCCTGCTTTAGTGAAGTGTACTACTGAAGGTATTGCTCTTTTTTAAGGTCAGAAGCATCATATTTTCCTGGCATGGACTGAAGAAAATTAAGTAGCAGAAAACCAAAGACAGCATTCTTTATTTTCTGCCTGCTTAGATATGGAAGATCTGTATCCCACTGTACATGGTGGCTTGATGCAGTCAAAGCACAGGGAGAGGAAAAATCGACCTCTTTAATCACCTGCTCAACCCAAAGCCAATAGGCAATCGAAAACATTTACTGCAATGTCACCCTACCCATATAAATGTATTCACAAACATAGCAGCTGTCTGCAGATGCACATAGCTCAAGATTGGTGATCTGGGCAGTAAAATTTATAAACCTACAGTGCTCTTTCATTTCAGACTCTGCAATGTGCTCTGCATGACAAAGCACTGTCACATCACAGTGCAGTGTAGCACAGGAATAGGCCTCAGATTGATAATAGCCTGAACGGTAACATCGTTTCGCCCAGACATCATGGTCATTAGTGGCCTGGAGGGTCTCATTACAATCTTTCTCAGTTGCTGGAACCAGTTGTTGAGTGCCTCAGGGCTGATGGCTGCTTGAAGTGCAATCTGAAACGAGGCAATTGCTGTAGCACTTGATTGGTTTCCTGATCTCTGTCTCCCATACAATCTCCAGAAGCAGTTAGAAGGGTTGCAGGGAAATTGAAGGAAGTTGGTCTCTACTTGAGTTGCATTATGCACAGAAATGTTGACATTTAAAAAAATGCCATTAATAGCATTGAAGTTTTAAAGTCTTTCTGTAACATCAGGCATGTCTCAGTGTGAGTGCTCACTCTCTCTCATCTGGGGAAAGACTGGGACTTCTTTCCCAGGTGTGTAGAAATCTGAGGGCTGACCTTACAGAGGTCTATAAAATCATGAGAGGCATTGATAAGGTAGATAGCCAACAGCTTTTCCCCATGCTAGGGGAATCTAAAACTGGAGGGCATAGGTTTAAGATGAGAGGGGGCGAGATACAGATTGTCCCAGATGGGCAATTCTTTCACACAGAGGGTGGCAAGTGTCTGGAATGGGCTGCCTGAGGTAGTGGTGGAGCAGAGTACAATTTTGCCATTTAAGAAACATTTAGACAGGTTCATGGATGGGATAGATCTGGAGGGATATGGACCTAATACAGACAAATGGGACTGATTTAATTGTTAAAACTAGACAGAATGGACAAGTTCGGCTGAAAGGCCTGTTTCGATGCTGTAAGCATCCATGACTCTGTGAGTCAAGGTAAGGGCTGGGTTCAAGGAACTCGTGGGTACTTTACTTGTTTCCCTCCCATTCTGTAGTGTTAAAGCAAAGAATATAGGGGTCAGAATAGGCCATTCAGCCCTTCAAGTCTGCTCCACCATTCAACATCATCATTGTCTGATCATCCAACCCAGTTCCATGTTCCCTTTTTTCCTCCATGCACCTTGAGCACTTTAGCCTTAGGAACTATATCTAAATCCTTCTCAAAATCACAGCATAAGACATCGTCCAGTTAGGATGATAATGTAGAATTTCACCGCTCAGTGGGGGGGGTTGAGTCTGGGTCATTGAATATAATCAAGACTGAGAGATAGATTTGAAATCAGTAAGAGAATCAAGCGTTATGGTGAAAAGGAGGTACCATTGAGAGTTATCGGATCTGCCATAATCTCATTGAATTGATACTCCTTTGATCCCATTAGCCTGAAGACCTATATCTAAATCCTTCTTGAAAACATTCAATGGTTTGACCTACATCACATTCTTTGGTAGATAATTTCACAGGCTCTCCACTCTCTGGGTGATGAAATTTCTCCTCATCTCAACCCTAAAAGATCTACCCCCTATCCTTAGACTGTGACACCTGGTTCTAGACTCTGCAGTTGGGCCTTTAGCCTATCAAGTCTGCACTATCAAAGCTACGTTGTATCCAAACTAGTCCCACTTTCCAACACTAGGCTCATAGCCTTGAATGTTATGACATTTCAATTACTCATTCAAAGGTTGTGAGGCTACCCATCTTAACTACCCTCCCAGGCAGTGCGTTCCAGACTTCCATTACCCTCGAGGTGACAAATCTTTTCCTCAAATCCCCTCTAAAGTATTCTGCCTTTCACTTTAAAATTATGCCTCTTGTTATTGACCCTTTGACTAAGTGGAAAAGCTATTTTCTCTCCACCTGCTCATGCTCCTCATACTCTTATACATCTCTATCAATCCGCCCCCCTCAGCTTTCTCCACTCCAAAGAAAACCACCTGAGCTTATGCATTGGTAAGTTGCTCCATCCCAGACAACATCCTGGTGAATCTTCTCTGCATCCCCTCCAGCGCAATCACATCCTTCCTACAGTGAGGGGACCAGAACTGTACACAGTACTCCAGATGTAGCCCAATCAAAGATCAGTACAGCACCAACATAATCTACCTGCTTTTATAATCAATGCTACGACTGATAAAGGCAAGTATTCCATATGCCTTCTTAACTACCCTCTTAACCTGCTCTGGAATCTTTAGACAAGCAGCCCAAGATCCTTCTATTCCTAATGCCCTGCCATTTATTGAATATTCATTGTCTTCTTACTTCTTCCAAAGTGTGTCACCGTACACTTATCAGGATTAAATTCTATCTGCCACTGATCTGCCTATCTAACCAATCTACTTATACCCTCCTGCAAGCTGACACCTTTTTCTTCACTGTCAAACACTCAAACAATCTTGGCTTCATCTTCAAACTAACTTATCAACCCTCCCACATTCTCACCTGCATCACTTATGAATAACACAGACAATAAGGGACACAACACTGAGACCTGTGGCCTCCAGTTACACACCAGCCTTCTACCATTATCCTCTGTCTCCTAACACTCTGCCATGTTTTCATCCAACTTGCCAATCACCCTGGATCTCATGCACTTTGACTTTCTTTATCAGTCTCCCATCCGGGACCTTGTCAAAGATTTTGCTGAAATACCCATATAAACTACATCAACTCCACATCAACGTACTTGTTCACCTCTTTGAAAAATTCAGTCAATTTGTTAGGCATGACCTCCTTTTGACAAAGCAATGCAGACTCTCCCTGATCAAACCTTGTTTCTTGAAATGGAGATTAATTCTCTTTTTCAGAATCTTTTCCAATATGTTCCCTACCCATTGATATGAGACTCTGTGCTCTATAATTCCCTGTTTTGTCACTACCACCCTCCTTGAAAAATGAAACAATGTTAGCCCTCCAGTCCCCTGACAGCTCACCTCTGGCCAGAGACTATTACAAAATTTGGGTCAGGTTCTCTGTAATATCCTCCTTCATCTCCCACAGCAACCTCTGATACAAATCATCCAGACCTGGGAATTATCCAATTTTAAACCCACCAAAGCCTTCAACTCATCCTCACTCCCTATAACAACCTTTTTAAGAACCTCAAAGTCCATTTCCCTGAATTCTTCACTGTTATCCTCCTTCCTTCCAATGAAGATAGTTGCAAAGTGCTTGTTTAACACTGTGCCCATGTCCTCTGGCTCCCTCTTGGTTCCTAACAGGCCCTAATCTTTCCTTGGTAATTCTCTTCCCCTTAATATACTTCTAGAGCATTATGGGATTCTACCTAATCTTATCCACGAGTGTTTTTTCAAATGCCCCACTTTCTTCTCCAAATTGCTTTCTTAAGTTCACCCCTGTGCTTTTTATATTCCTCTGGGGCTGCCAGTGATTTGCTCCCTCTGTTTCCCTTCTTATCCAGTTCTGAATATTTCTAGACATCCAGAGTTACGTGAGCTTGTTGTTCCTACATTTCACCCTAATGAGAACATGTTGGGCCTGCACTCTCACTAGTTCTTTTTTGAATGCCCCCTACTGTTCTGCTGTAGATTTACTCTCATATAGCTGTTCCCTTCATTCCTGATGAAGGGCTTTTGCCCGAAACGTCGATTTTCCTGCTCCTTGGATGCTGCCTGACCTGCTGTGCTTTTCCAGCACCACACTAATCTGGACTGTAGCTGTTCCCAGTCTATTTTGGCTAGATCCTGCCTTATTTTTAATAAAGGTGGTAAAAACAATGACTGCAGATGCTGGAAACCAGATTCTGGATTAGTGGTGCTGGAAGAGCACAGCAGTTCAGGCAGCATCCAAGGAGCTTCGAAATCTTTTTTTTATTTTTAATAAAGTCTGATAACCCCACAATCCAAAACCCTTTAAGTCCTATTATATGATACCTTCTAATTCTTTTAAATTCTGACAAACATAGAATTAACCAATCCAGTCTCTCTTCATATATCGGTCCTGCCATCCCAAGAATCGGGTAATGTCTGACAGGAGACAAACCCATTGAATTGCACTTAACTTCACAGTCTTCAGACAAAAAAGGTTTATGTCAAAATTGTCCGTTCTCTGTTTGTGAAGGGAAGAGCATTATATCTAAAGCCAGCTTGGAGCAAGTTTATCATTTGTTTCTGGTCGATGATGTCCCAACCATTATCTGTATTGCTGTTTGGCCACTTAGGGTGAACATCAGGCCATCTCTTGATATCTCTTCTGTCTCACACAGCCTTAGAAACATGCAGATTTGATTTGTACATTTCCAGCTTTTATACCATTGCACATTAGTGGTCTGAGTGCCTATCATAACCAATACTGTTATAGAGATTCTCATATGTCAGGTCACTCAACCAGAAGTAATCGTCCTGTCTGAAGCAATACAGTGCTAAACAATTATAAGTGACATTGATAAATGATAGCCGTACTTACCAAAACAAACATGCCAAACACAGCAAACTAGCACAGAGACCGGAGCTCTTTGGAAAGCAGTTTTATTTGGAGCTTGTCATGTTTGCTGCTTTGGTTAGCACTGCGCATATTGCCTATGCAACCTTAACGATACAGCCATTCATTCTCTGAACTGAGATCTAATTGCTATTCGGAAGGCAGTGAGTTGGACAATCTGTGTCACTCTGTTGTCGACTCTTGCATATGGTCAGCAATGTAATTTATGAAGAGCCTGAACGACTTGGTATTCAGGTGTCACATTGCTTTAGGGGGAATGATCTGCATTTATAGCCCTTTTACAACCTTTCGACATCCACATTAGCACAGATGACTTTAAATAGTAGTCAGATAAATAGATGAGGGAATAAGGAATAAAAAGATCTGCTGATGGTGGGTATTATGGCAGGAAGGACAAATTAGTTGGGCTGAATGGTCTGTTTCTGTGCTGTAAATGAATTGTAATTTCACATTCCTGTCTGTGCAATTTATTGTAAATAATACACTTTACGACACAAGGGCTGAAACTATTAACATCAAAGCCATTGTATTGTGCCCATTCCTCCCATCTGAGCACTTCTGATATTTTTTTTCGGCCAATGTAGGTAATTTAAACTCAAGGCAATAGTGATTCGATATCCATTTCACATTCCACTGAATTTCCTATCAATTAAAGGCAAAATACTGTTGAAGCTGGAAATCTGAAACAAACTCAGAGAATACTGGAGAAACTCAACAGGTTTGACAGCATCTGTGAAGAGAGAACCAGAATTCACATTTTGAGTGATGTATGATTCTTCTTCAGAACATTATCTGTGTTAATTTCCTATACATTAGCATGATATAACAAGTGAACAATTCACTAAGGCCATTTTACGCCATCTCTAAATTAAAATACTTCTAGCCCTCTCATTAAGAATGACCTCCGTTGTGTTGTGTCGCATTAACGCCGTGCTAAATGGAACAGACTTCAAATACATCTAGCAACTCAAGACTGGGCATCCATGACGCATTGTGGGTCATCAACAACAGTAGAATTGTGTTCCAGCACAATCTGCAACCTCTTGGCCTGACTTATCCCCCATTCAACCATTACCAACAAGCCAGGGGATCAGCCCTGGTTCAGTGGAGAGTGCACGTAAAAATTAGGTGTCACCCTGGTGAAGCTACCATACAGGACTACTTACACACCAAACAATGTAGGCAGTAAGTGATAGACAGAGGTAAACGATCCCACAAACAATGGATCATACCTAAGCTTTGCAGTCCTGCCATATCCAGTCGTGAATGCCCAAGAATGAAATATATCACTGGAGGAGGAGGCGCCACAAATATCACCATCCTCAATGATGGATGTCCCCAACGTATCAGTGCAATAGGTAGAACTTTCAGCCAGACGTGCTGAGTGAATGATCCATCTTGGCCTCCTCCAATGGTTCCGAGCATTACACATATTAGTCTTCAGCCAATTCGATTCACTCCATGTAATATCCAGAAATGTAAGAAACACTGGATACTGCCATCTATCCGACAGTGTGGGAAATTGCCCAGGTATGTCCTGCACATAAAAACCAGGACAAATCCAACAAATCCTTTCATAAAGTGCTACACAGGAGGCTGCCGAGTGAGATAAGGGGCTCATGGTGTTAGAGGCAAGGTGCTATCAAGGATAGAAGCTTGACTGTCTGGCAGGAAGCAGAGGGAGGGGGATACGAAGGTCTTTCTCAGGATGGCAGCCGGTGACAAGTAGTGTCCGCAAGGCTCAGTGTTGGGAACACAACTTTTCACTTTATACATTAATGATCTAGATGAAGGAACTAAGGGCATTCTGGGTAAGTTTGCAGATGATACAAAGATAGATAGAGGGACAGGTATCTCTGAGGAGGCAGGGAGGCTGCAGAAGGATTTGGACAGGTTAGGAGAGTGGACAAAGAAGTGGCAGATGGAGTACAATGTGGGAAAGTGTGAGGTCATGCACTTTGGTCGGAAGAATAGAGGCATGCACTATTTTCTAAATGGAGAGAAAATTCAGAAGTCTGAAGTCCAAAGAGACTTGGGAGTTCTAGCCCAGGATTCTCTCAGGTTAAAATTGCAGGTTGAGTCAGTAGTTAGGAAAGCAAATGCAATGATGACGTTTATTTTGAGAGAACTTGAATATAAAAGCAGGAATGTACTTCTAGAGCTCTATAAGGCTCTGGTCAGACCACATTTGGAGTATTTTGCACAGTCTTGGGCCTCATACCTCAGAAAGGATGTACTGGTCCTGGAGCATGTTCAGAACAGGTTCACGAGAATGGTCCCAGGAATGAAAAGCTTAACATATGAGGAATGTTTGAGGACTCTCGGTTTATTTTGATGGACTTTAGAAGGGTGAGGGGGGAGTCTACTTGAAACATATAGAATACTGAATGGCCTGGACAGAGTGGATGTTGGGAAGATGTTTTCATTGGAAGGAGAGACTTGTACCTGAGGGCACAGCCTTAGAATAAAGGGAAGACCTTTTAGAACAGAGATAAGGAGAAAATTCTTCAGCCAGAGAGTGGTGAATCTATAGAACATAGAATGTTACAGCGCAGTACAGGCCCTTTGACCCTCGATGTTGTGCTGACCTGTGAAATTACTCTGATGCCCATCTAACCTACACTGTTCTATTATTATCCACATTTATGTCCAATGCCCATTTAAATACTCTTAATGTTGGCAAGTCTACTACTTTTGCAGGCAGGCTGTTTCACACCCCTACTACTCTCTGAGTAAAGAAACTACTCCTAACATCTGTCCTAAATCTATCACCCCGCAACTTAAATCTATGTCCCCTCGTGTTAGTCTTCACCATCCGAGGAAAAAGGCTCTCACTATCCACCCTATCTAACCGTCTGATTATTTATATTTCTCGATTAAGTCAACTCTCAACCTTCTTCTTTCCAACGAAAACAGCCTCAAATCCCTCAGCCTTTTCTCATAAGTCCTTCACTCCATACCAGGCAACATCCCAGTATATCTCCTCTGAAATCTCTCCAAAGCTTCTACATCCTTCCTATAAGGCAGTGACCAGAACTGCACGCAATACTCCAGGTGCGGCCTTACCAGTGTCTTGTACGGCATGACCTCGTGGCTTCCAAACTCAATCCACCTACCAATAAACACCAACACACCATATGCCTTCTTAACAAACGTATCAATCTGGGTAGCAACTTTCAGGGATTTATGCACCTGGACACCGAGATCTCTGTTCATCTACACTGCCAAGAATTTTACCATTAGCCCAGTACCCTGCATTCCTGTTACGTCTTCGAAGTGAACTACCTCACACTTTTCTGCATCAAACTCCATTTGCCACTTCTCAGCCCAGCTCTGCATCATATCTATGTCCTCTGTAACCTACAACATCCTTCGGCACTATCCACAACTCTGCCTACCTTAGTGTCATCCGCAAATTTATTAACCTATCCTTCTACGACCACCTCCAGATCATTTCTAAAAATGACAAACAGTAGTGGCCTCAAAACAGATCCATGTGGCACATCACTGATAACTGAACTCCAGGATGAACATTTCCCATCAACCACCACCCTCTGTCTTCTTTCAGCAAGCCAATTTCTGATCCAAACTGCAAAATCACCTCCAATCCCGAAACTCTGTATATTGTGCAATAGCCTACCATGTGGAATCTTATCAAACCTATGGAGTTCACTGCCACAGATGTCTGTGGAGGCTAGGTCATTGAGGTAGGTTCTTGATTGATCAAGGGTTACGGGGAGAAAGTGGGAGAATGGAGTTGAGAAACCTATCAGCCATGATGGAAAGGCAGAGCAGACTTGATGGGCTGACTGGCCTAACTTCTGCTCCTGTGTCTTATGGTCTTATGTTCTTTTTACCATCCAGGATAAAACAGCCAACTTGATTGGTACCACATCCACAAACTCCCTCAACTATTGATATTCAGTAGCATCAGTGTGTATTGTCTACAAGATGCACTGCAGAAATTCACAAAAGATACTTAGACACTACCTTCCAAACCCATGGCCACTTCCATCTAGAAGGACAGGGCAGCAGATACATAGGAACACTAACAACAGCAAGTTCCCCTCTAAGCCACTCATCATCCTGACTTGGAACTATATTGTCATTCCTTCACTGTCGCTGGGTCAAAATCATGGAATTCCCTCACTCAGGGCATTTTGGGTCACCCCACTGCAGGTGAACTGCAGCGGTTCAAGAAGGCAGCTCACCACCACCTTCTCAAGGGCAATTAGGGATGGGCAATAAATGCTGGTCAGCCGGTGATGCCCATGTCCCATGGATTATCTAATGCATTGACCTACCTTTGGACCATCTCTTGGGATTCCATTGAAGCAAAGACGGTGAATATTCTGATTTTATGAGTGCCGGAATGGTTACTAACTTATATTAGGTGATCAGATTCCCTACAGTGTGGAAACAGGCTCTTTGGCCCAACAAGTGCACACCAACCCTCTGAAGAGTATCCCACCCAGACCTATATCCCTCTGACCAATGCACCTAACACTATGAGCAATTTAGCATGGCCACTTCACCTAACCTGTGCATCATTGGATTGTGGTAGGACAAAGGACATTCTGGAGGAAACCCACGCAGACCCTGGAAGAACGTGCAAGCTCCACATACACAGTCACCCGAGGCTGGAATCAAACCCAGATCCCTGGCAATGTGAGGCTGCAGTGCTAACCACTGAGCCACCGTGCCGCCCCCGGTCAAAAGCATCCTCTGTCACATGGTTTCCTGCCGTTGACTGCCATACATTCTCAATGGCTGTTTAAAATGTCTGTCCCATGCGGCCTAGCTGATGGAGAAATGTCCTGCCTGTTTCTTACACATTAAACGGCCAACCATCTCAACTACCTCCCGTTTGTAACATGGGCAAACAAGAGTAATGATAGGCAATTGAAGAGGAAACCACATTTTTACTTTAATGCCCCTCTGACAATTCTTTGGGAGTTGCATGTGACAGTGATTTTTAATTCCTGAAGTCGCCATTCCTTCCCTGGAGATGATAAGACATGGGAACAGAAGTAGGCCATTCAGTCCATCAGATCTGCTATGCCATTCAACAATGTCATGATTTTCAACTCTACTTTCCTGCCTTTCCCCATCCTGCCATTCCCTTCCTGATTAACAATCTGCCTGTCTCAGCATTTCACATGCTAATGACCAGCCTTGATAGCACTCTGTAAAAAATGTGGAGAATCAACTTGTTAAAAGGATGTCCTTTTATTTCATAAAGAAATAACAGAGCATTTTTATTCAATGTCACGCAAATGGGAGAGATGAAAGAAGAAAACAAAAGCCCACGGGCATCCCAGAAAGTTTCCCTGAGATTGTCTGTAGTTCTGAAGCTGAGTACAAACTCTTTTTATGCACCATTTTCAGTTCCTCTGAGGTTCTCAATGGTTTAAATTACCCTTGAGAGTAATAACTAGTTGCTCCAATATGCAATATTTTGCATGTCGTAGCTTGTAAAGCACAGTTGTAGCTGTTTCATGTTTCTTTATTGCAGTCAGGTTAAGAAAAAACCCTAACTATTGCCCAGTCTACCGAGGAGATACTTGCAAATCTCAGTAAATGGTGGGCTTGGGAAATTGAACAGAAGCCGTGGCTGCCAAATTAGTCAGCTCTGGGAAGTTATCAGCCTGAAAGGAAACTAACAGAGGGTTGTCTCTGACACTCTCTCCCAGCGAGCAGTGTTTTTTCCGACCTGACTGACAAGGTATTTGGGATGGGAGGGGGGAGTTCGGTCTTATCACACTGCTGCCCAGCTTCAAGATTTTTTTCATGTTTCCAGGACACAGGAAGAGAAGGGGATAATCCACCCTCTGCCAATTCAATTAGATCATGTTAAAAATCACACATCACCAGGTTATAGTCCAACAGGTTTAATTGGAAGCACTAGCTTTCGGAGCGACGCTCCTCAGTTGTCCTGATGAAGGAGCGTCACTCCGAAAACTAGTGCTTCCAAATAAACCTGTTGGACTATAACCTGATGTTGTGTGATTTTTAACTTTGTCCACCCTAATCCAACCAGCACCTTCACATCATGGCTACCATCAACACAATTAGATCATGACTGATCTGGACCTCAGCTGCCGAGGAGATTTACCAGGATGATGCCTGGGCTGGAGAGTTTTTGTTGTGAAGAGAGATTGCATCAACCAATATAAAACAAAGAACCGCAGATGCTGCTGATCTGAAACAAAGACAGAAATTGCTGGCGAAACTCAGCAGATCTCTGGCAGCGTCTGTGGGGAGAAAGCAGAGTTAACATTCAAGTCCAATGATGGCTGTAAACTGGTGTTGACTTCCTTGGGGCAGAGGAGACTGAGGGGGGCATGACTGAGATATATCAAATGGAGGGGTCATAGATAGGGTACACTGGATGAGACAATTCTCCTTGTTAGAGAGATCAATGAGCAGGGGTCACAGATGGGAGGGGAGGTTTAGAAGGAGATGTGAGGAAAATGTTCTCACCTAGAGGGTGGTGGTTATCTAGAAGTCACTGTCTGTAAGGATGGTAGAGTCCGAAACCCTCATCACATTGAAGAAATATTTAGATGTGTGCTTATGATGCTAATGTTATAGGCCAAGTGCTGGAAAATAAGCTTATTTTTGATTAGCACAGAATTGTTGGGCCAAATGACCTTTTACTGTGCTGTAGATCTCCATGACTCTATGAACTACATTTACTTGCCTCAGTTCTATACGCCATTACGCAATGACAATTTGGTTAATCTCAGTTTACATTTCGCATGCTGTTTTATGCTTGTCCCATACTGCATGGGGCAATTGGCTTAGACTAGTAAATAGATCTTGACCTAAATTATCCCACTTCACCTTCCCTCACTTATGGGCGGCACGGTGGCACAGTGGTTAGCGCTGCTGCCTCACAGCGCCAGAGACCCGGGTTCAATTCCCGACTCAGGCGACTGTCTGCGTGGAGTTTGCACGTTCTCCCCGTGTCTGCGTGGGTTTCCTCCGGGTGCTCCGGTTTCCTCCCACAATCCAAAAAATGTGCGGGTCAGGTGAATTGGCCATGCTAAATTGCCCGTAGTGTTAGGTTAAAGGGGTAAATGTAGGGGTATGGGTGGGTTGCGCTTCGGCGGGTCGGTGTGGACTTGTTGGGCCGAAGGGCCTGTTTCCACACTGTAAGTAATCTAATCTAATCTAATTATCTAAACTTTGATCCTTTCCATTGCCTTCTGCCTTTGAACCACACAATGAAGTCCTGTGTTCACAGTGAGGCTATCCTCCATCATGATTTTGGCACTACCATTGTGCGAAATGGGATAGATTTCAAACAGATCTAATGGCTCTGGGCATCCAGGAGACACTGCCGGTCATCAGCAGCAGAATTATATTTGATCCCAATCTGCAGCCTCATTACCTGAGTATTCCTCACTCGATCATGACTATCAAGCTGGGAGATTAACTCTGGTTCACTGAAAAGACATGGAGGGTATAGCAAGAGCGGAACTAGGCAATATAGTCAAGCTACAGGCCAGGACTACTTGCATGCCAAACATCAGATGCCACATATGATGGAATAGAATTATGGTGGCTCAGTGGTTAGCACTGCTGTCTCACAGCACCAGGGGACCTGGGTTCGATTCCACCCTTGGGTGACTGTCTGCCTGGAAGTTGCATGTTCACCTCGTGTCTGCGTGTGTTTCCTCTGGCTGCTCTGGTTTCCTCCCACAATCCAAGATGTGTAGGTTAAGTGGATTGGCCATGCTGAATTACCCTTAGTGTCCAGAGATGTGCAGGTTAGGTGGATCAGCCATGGGAAATGGGTTATAGGTAGAGGGGGTGGGTCTGGTTGGGAAGGTCAATGTGGACTTGATGGGCTGCTTCCAAATGGACTGCTTCCATACTGTGGGAATTCTATGATTCAAGAGATGAAAAGCAATCATGCAGAGTTTAACAAAGTAGAACTCAATGCAGTTGTGTCTGATTTACTGCATTGTAATACAGAATGTAGCAAAGTATTGGAGGTAAATAAAAGCACTACTGGGCCAGTCTGGGCTCTGACTGCTGCTTCCCTCGCTGCTTTTAAACGTTTGTGGGTGGCAACACTGAGGTAAGACTTGTTATCTCTTCAGTTTTGGAACATTTTGAGAGAGCTTATTTGGCTTCCAAGCACTTTGGGATATCCTGAGGCTGAGCAAGGTGCAGAGAGATATGGACTAGGCCAGACTACTCAAAACACTCTGAAGCAGGCAACTCATACCATAACTTTGCAATTTGTTTCAGTAAGTGTACAGTGAAAATTACCCGGAGTAAGTTAGCTAGGTTGACTACTAGATTTTAAAACAGACAAAAGTGTATTCACACCATTAAACAATGAAACACAATGAACAGAATAAAGAACCCTTACAGAACTCAGTCTATCCAAATTAGACTTAAGTATGCTGTTCTGAATATACACAACAGTCCCAATAAGCAAACCTTCTTGAAAAACAACATAAATGGAACATATGCTTACTTGAAGTTAGAGGGCAGAAGAAGAGAGTTTGTTTCCGCACAGCTCACTGTTGCAACTCCCAACCAGTTCTGGACTGAACTAAACTGCTCAGCTAGAGAGTTGACCACTCCCCTTTTATTATACAGGTCACGTCTAAAACATGACCACTTTGGCCTGAAGTCTCATCTGTTTACCTCGAAACAAAAGGCCTCTCAAAATCCTTTTCGTCTCTGCACCAAACCAGACTGATCAGAGCCCGGCCAGGTTTATTGCCCCTCTGAAAAAAAGTCAAGGGCAGAGTATTCTTGACCAAGGAACAGCTTTAAAAAAAAAAGAAACTAGCTTTGTGACAATACCCCCTTCCTTGCTCTCAGTGTAGTTATCTATCATGGAATTCTGAAAGGCTGTGCAGTTTATTCAGTGAAAAGCACTTGGTAGAAATTTGTTCTTGCCTTTACATGGAACCAAGAAACATATTGCTGATGCTGGAAATCAGAAAATGTGGGTTGAATGACAAAAGTGATGTGGAGGCACTGGGGAGGGTATAAAAACAATTATCTGGGATAATACCAGAACTGAGTGGAAAGGCTTGAATAGATTAGTTCTCCAGCAAATGTCTGTAAAATGTATATTTTAAAAATTTACTCATGAAATGTGGCATCTCTGGCTGGGCCAGCATTTATTGCCCATCCCTAGTTGCCCTTGATGTGGTGGTGAGCTGCCTTCTTGATCCGCTGCAGTCCACCTGCTGTGAGTTGATTCATAATGCCCTTGGAGAGGGAATTCTGGGATTGGACCCAGTGACAGTGAAGGAACAGCGATATATTTCCAAATCAGGATGGTGAGTGGCTTGGAGGGGAACTTGCAGAGGGTGGTGTTCCCATGTTTCTGCTGCCCTTGTCCTTCCAGGTGGCAGTGGTTATGGATTTGGAAGGTGCTGTCTGAGGATCTATGGTGAATTTCTGCAGTGCATCTTGTAGATAGTACAAACTGCTGCTACTGAGCGTCAGTGGTGGAGAGAGTGGATGCTTGTGGATGTGGTGCCAATCAAGCGGGCTACTTTGGCCTGGATGGTATCAAGCTTCTTGAATGTTGTTGGAGCTGCACCCATACAGACAAGTGAGGAGTATTCCAGCTAATGCTCACTTGATGTAATAGTCATGTTGCCATTGACATAAACCCAGCCCAGAGCATAACCAACTCAGCCTGGCAATGTTCTTGCAGCCTCCCATGGGTATGAGATAGTCACTAATTAAATTCAAATAGAGAATTCAACCATGCAACCTCTCTGGTCTGAAAGTGGTGGGGATCTGGAACTTTCTTCTACACAAATCAATTTTGGTGGAAGCCAGTTAAATACATGAGGGATAGAGAATTTGAAGGATAGGCTGATAGAGTGAGCTGGAGACAGATAGAAAGAGGCTCCTGTGAATCATAAACCAGCAGCAAAACATCATAGTCCAAATGGCAACCTTTAGTGCTGTAATTTATTTTTCTTTTGTTCTTTCATGGGATGTGGGCATTTTTTTTTTCAGAATCCCTGCAGTATGGAAACAGGCCATTTGACCCAACAAATTCACACCAACCCTCTGAAGAGCATCCCACCCAGACCCATTACCTTCACCAATCCCTGCATTTTCCATGGGGAACGGACCTAACCCGCACATTCCGAGACACTGTGGGCAATTTAGCATGGCCAATCCATCTAACCTACACATCTTTGGACTGTGGGAGGAAACCAGACCACCCGGAGGAAACCCACCCAGACACAGGGAGAATGTGCAAACTCCACACAGACAGTTTCCCGAGGGTAGAATCGGACCCAGGTCCCTGGTGCTGTGAAGCAGCAGTGCTGACCACTGAAGCACCATGTCACCCATTGGCCAGATCAAGATATGTTGCCCACCTTTCACTCTCTTTGAACAGTGTCGCTTGCTCAGGTATTTCAGAGTCATCCACATGGCTGTGGGTCTAGAGTAACATATAGGTCAGACCAAGTTAGGACAGTTGATTTCTTTCCCAAAGTGCTCACTACTCCTGAGACAAGCTTTACACTCCAGATTAAAATAATTTAACTTAAATTCCACTCGCTACTGTAGTTGGATTTGAACGTGATGCTTCAGAGCATTCTGTCAGGTCTCATGATGTCTCTACCTCCCAGTTATGCATAACATAATATAAATATATTCAACGATGCCATCTAATGTTACTATTGACAGTGTGTATTTTTAAGGGAAAGGACTATAAAAAGAGAGAAGTCAACAGAGAGCGTGCCAGGTGTGGTTTGACCAGTATGGAAATGCACTCCTTGGAAATTCCAGGAAAGTAAAATACAGTCAGTTCTTCTATAATGTGATGTTTGTGTTCATGTGCAAGCCCGCATTATAGAAAAATTGTGCTTTAGAAACAGTGTTTAAAGTGTTGCTGCTGTAATCACATCACTGCCTGCACACGTTTTAAAAGTTCACACTGCAGATACAGCCTCCCCAATACGTCAATCGTGTTACAGTGCGTTTGTGTTGACGAAATGCGTGTTATAGCAGAATGATCTGCAAATGAATGAACTAAGGGGTTCGATTAGCCAGTCAGAAAACAATTGGAATTTCAGAAAATAATTTTCAACACTGTGAGCAGCTTTATTCCCTTTAATAAAGAATAGCCATTATGGTGTCAAAAACAGTCCAGAGAAGGCTCATTTGGGATGGAGGGATTTTCTTCAGAGAAGTAGTTTAGAAACCTGTGTCTGCATCCATTGGAGCTGATCTTATTGAAATCTATAAAATTCTTACTGATTTGGCAGGGGCAATGCTGAGGGGATGCTTCCCTCTGTCTAAGACCAGGGGTTAAAATAGACAGAGTGAAAATAGGAGGTAGAGTGAGCCATTCAACCTTCAAGCCTGCTCTAACATTCAATATGATCATGGCTGATCATGCAGTTCAATAACCTGTTTCCTCTTTTGCTCCATAACCTTCAGCCTTGAGAACTAACCAAAATCTTTCAGTGAAATCAGAGAGTAGAGCATCACCCAGTTAAGATGGAAATGAAGAATTTCTTCTCTTCGAGGGCAGTGAATCTGTGGAATTCATTACCACAGAGGACTGAGGAGTCTGAGTCATTCAACACTGAGAGACAGTTTGTAAATCAGTAAGAGAATCCAAGAATAGTCATTATCTCATAGAATGGAAGCTCCTTGGATGCTGCCTGAACTGCTGTGCTCTTCCAGCACCACTAATCCAGAATCTGGTTTCCAGCATCTGCAGTCATTGTTTTTACCTCACAGAATGGTGCAGCCAACCTGATGGACTGAATATGTTAAAGGTTGTGTTGTGGTTGTACAGGACATTGGTGAGGCCTATTCTACAGTGTTGTGTCCAGTTCTGGTTGCCCTCTTAACAGAAGGGTATTATTAAGCTATAGAGGGTCCAGAAGAGATTTACCAGGATGCTGCGGGATATGGGAGATTTGAGTTATAAAGAAACGTTGGCTAGGCTGGGACGTTTTTCACTGGAGCGTAGGAGGCTGAGGGAACACCTGATAGAAGTTTATAAAATAATAAAAGGTATTGATAGGTAATTGTCTTTTCTCTAGGATGAGGGATTTCAAGGCACATTTTTAAGGTAAGAGGAGTGAGATTTGAAAAGGACATGAAGGGCAACTTTTTTACATAGATGGTGTTCCTCAAGAAGTAGTGGATGTGAGGATAATTGCAGTGTTTAAAAGACAAATGGATAAATACATGAATCAAACAGGTTGGGAGGGATATGGGCCAGGAGCAGGCAGGTGGGAATAGTTTGGGAGAGGTCCAGGAAGGGGAGGGAGGTGTCAGAGATTAAATAGAGAGTACAGAGTGGGAGAGATAGGAACTCACTGACCTCCATAGAAACGTAGAAGGTAGGAGCAGCAAGAGGCCATTTGACCCTTTGAGCTTGATTCACAATTCATCATGATCACACCATGGTACTGGCAATGCACAGGCCCAGGAGAGCCATTTCCAAATCTGATATCGCCAAAGCTCGACAAATCCTGTCTGTTACAGCACCGAGTTAGGCTCAAGGTGAAGAGCTGAAAGGTTTGCTTATCATGGGATTTCACTGCAAGATCCACCTTGGCTGGCCATTTGGTTGGTTCTTTAAGCATCAATGTTTTTGACCTTTTAATCTTCTCCCGTGTTTGAGGCAGCGGCAAGATCCATCATGGCCACCAGCTGCCTTGGACATTTGTTATGGACAGGACCAGACCAGAACCGCACACAGGCCCCTCCCCCCCACCACCACCCCGCCTCCCAGAGTCATAGAGTCAAAGAGATGTACAGCATGGAAACAGACCCTTCGGTCCAACCTGTCCATGCCAACCAGATATCCCAAACCAATCTAGTCCCACCTGCCAGCACCCGGCCCATATCTCTCCAAACCCTTCCTATTCATATACCCATCCAAATGCCTCTTAAATGTTGCAATT
>NC_057715.1:111025816-111063839 GCF_004010195.1 Chiloscyllium plagiosum | reverse complement strand
TGTATACGTCCTGCTAAGATTTGCTTTCCCAAAATGCAGCACCTCACATTTATCTAAATTAAACTCCATCTGCCACTTCTCAGCCCATTGGCCCATCTGATCAAGATCCCATTGTAATCTGAGGTAACCCTCTTCGCTGTCTGCTGCATCTCTAATTTTGGTATCATCTGCAAACTTACTAACTGTACCTCTTATGCTCACATCCAAATCATTTAAATAAATGATGAAAAGTATAGGACCCAGCACCGACCCTTGTGGCACTCCACTGGTCACAGGCCTCCAGTCTGAAAAACAACTCTCCACCACCATCCTCTGTCTTCTACCTTTGAGCCAGTTCTGTATCCAAATGGCTAGTTCTCCCTGTATTCTATGAGATCTAACCTTGCTAACCAGTCTCTCATGGGGAACCTTGTCAAATGTCTTACTGAAGTATGGCATTCTGGGTAATCCAAGATGAAGGATGGGAAATATTTCTGGCTGTAACAGCTGCTCGTATTTTGAGGTATTTTAGCTGTTGGCGGTTATTTCCTTGAATTCTAGGAGCAGCAATTACTGTTTTATATGCTGTTGCATTGTTTTGGAACTTATTTTTGAACACCATAGTGTGTTACAGTGGCCAGGCAATACAGTGGCCAGGTTTCGTATAAGGGGTTCACCGAACTGAATCATTTTACCAGCATGCTTTGCAAGGCCAATAGAATTATGAAAGGCCAATGGTGTAGCTGCTAAAAACAGTAAGCAGCCTTCTCCCTGGTGAGGCAAAACAAGAGAGTGTGCCTTTGAATGTCACTGTGAAAAAACAGCCTGCAAATTTGGAAGCTATTTAAATCTTTAGATATTTTCAATCAACATGTCTTGACATCACTCTGGAATAAATGCAACTTCAACCTGGGCCTCCTGGCCCAGAGGCAGAGACCCTTCCACTGCATCACAGGAGCCTCCTATTAACATTGCTGTGCTCGCTGGAATGTAAAGTTAATTAGTGCTTGGCATGAACAAAGAAGCTGCGGGAATTAATTTACAAATCAGAGATTCGACTTCTCAGGAGAATTACAGGAAACAGCTTGGGATGAGATAAGAGAAGATAATGTAAGAAGCTTGATTGACAAAAGACAGAAGGAATGTGTGAAATCTCTGGAAGTTCACAGAAAATGAAGGCAGGTTTTTGCTCAGTTGCTTAAACAAAGAACTTGACCTATCCCTTTAACCAAGGATAGATTTTGATGGTACAGAGAGGTCCTGGTGGTGTAACATCCCATCCGCTACTGAAAGGAAGGTAGTTGTTAAAGGAAACTTGTTGTTACAATCAGGAGGAAAGGTAAGTTGGTCATTCAGTAAAGAAACTCCAATCAACATGTAGTTCCTACTCATGGTATTTGGATATCTGTATTCCAGTGCATTTTTATTCACAGGTAACAAGTTCATAATTAATCAAAAATTGTATTGCATCTAATTGGCATCATTTTGATACTTGGATTTCTGAAAAGTCTGAGTATTTTGTTGTACGAACATGCTGATAAAGGGTCGTCATGTCCTTATGAAGGGTCATGCCTGAAACATCGACTCTCCTGCTCTTCTGATGCTGCTTGACCAGCTGTGCTTTTCCAGCACCACATTTTATCAATTGTTATGAACATGTCAGCCTCTTAATTATCAGGACTCTTGTTGAGCTACGGCAAACAGAGCACACTGCTAACTTCACGACGCATACAGTCTGACAACAGTACACAAAATGAAGATCTCATTCACATTGAACTGAAGTATACGAGATACTAAAAGGGATTGATATCGTAGACATGGAGAGGATGCTACCTCACGTGGGGCAATCTAGAATGAGAGGTCATAGCTTCAGGGGAGGGGGTGGCAAATTTAAAACTGCGATGAGGAGAAATTATTTCTCTCAAATGATCGTGAATTTGTGGAATTCACTTCCCCAGAGTGTGGTGGATGCCATGACATTAAGTAAATTTAAGGTAGAGATAGATTTTTTTGTCGAAAGTTTATGGAGAGCAGACAGGAAAGTGGAGTTGAGGCTGAGATGAGATCAGCCATGATTTTCCTCACATGGGGATAGCTAGTGCGAGGGGACATAGCTTTAAATTGAGGGGTGATAGATATAGGACAGATGTCAGAGGTAGTTTCTTTGCTCAGAGAGTAGTACGGGTATGGAATGCCCTGCCTGCAACAGTGGTAGACTTGTCAACTTTATGGGCATTTAAATGGTCATTGAATAGACATATGGATGAAAATGGAGTAGTGCAGGAGAGATGGGCTTCAGAGGTCAGCACAATATCAAGGACTGAAGGGCCTGTACTGCTCTGTAATGTTCCATGTTCTACGTTAAATGGCAGAACAGCTCGAGGGGCTGAATGGCTAGCTTTTCCTATTCCTAGCTTTTATACTATATTCTAATATAGGCATTAATGTTTTGCTGCATTTTGAGTATTGTCGCATTATAATTCATAATGTTTGAGGAATCTGATAAGATTAGAGAACCACCATGCACATTTCTCTTAAAGATCAGAGTCAAAGAGTCAGAGAATCCCTACAGTATGGAAGCAGGCCATTCAGCCCTTGGAGACCACACTGACCCTCCAAAGAGCATCCCACCCCAATTGACCCTATCTGTGTAATCCTGCATTCCCCATGGCCAATCCACCTAACCTGCACATCTTTGGACTTGTGGAAATATGAAAGGTTGACTTTGATTAATCAAGGCTTTGCCCAAGGAATGAGTCAGAGAATGACTATTGTATAGTTTGTTAAGCTCAAAGAGGTGCAATGCGTGTACATTTTCTAAAACAACCTATGAGGTTGAAATTTAAACAAAAGTTGACAATTAACAGTCAGTCTCATCTAACCAGTGCATTTCACTGATCACAGAGTTCACGGATCAACTAAACAGCACTATTTTCTCATACAGTATAAAATATTGTTCCTCAATACGTAGAAACATAGAAGATAGGGGCAGGAGGAGGCCACTTGGCCCTTCAAGGCTGTTCCACCATTCATCACGACCATGGCTGACCGTCCAACCCAATACCCTAAGCCTGCTTTCTCCCCATAACCTCAGATCACATTCACTCCAAGTGCTGTATTCAGCCGCCTCTTGAATACATTCAATGTTTTGGCATCAACTACTTCCTGTGGTAATGAATTCCACAGGCTTATTGCTCTTTGGGTGCTTTTGCTGTGAAATAGTGTTGCCTTTCAATCCTTAAGGTGGGCAATGAAGGAATGTTATCGAACACAGGAATTTAAGAAACAGGAGTTGGAGTTAGCACTTCGAGTTTGTTCCAATATTTAACAAGATTGTGGCTGATCTTTTACCTTGATTCCAACTTGCTACACCATCTGCCTGTCCCTTAGATCAAAAAACTCTCTCAACCTGAGGCTTGAATACTCTGAGATCGCACAACTTTCATCTTTGTCATAGTGGTCTACCCCAAAGCTGCAGACTGTGACCATTGGTTCTGCACACAGGAACATTCCCCCCCTGTCTAGTCATGTTAGAATTTTATAAGTCTCTATGAGATTCCCCCCTCAATCGTCAGAACTCCAGTGAAAACAATCCTAACCCAGTCAATCTCTCCTCATACATCAGTCCTGCCATCCCTGGAATCAGCCTGGGAAACCCTCACTGCACTCCCTCGAGAGCAAGAGCATCCTTCCTCAGAAAAGGAGACCAAAACTGCCCACAATATTCTAGGTGTGGCCTCACCAAGGCCCTGTATAACTGAAACAACACATCCCTGCCCCTGTGTGTGATATGGAAAGAGCAAGGAAAAACCACTGACAAAATGTGTCTTATCAGTAATTCTATACAGACATCTGTCATTGCTTTTGCTGTTAAATAATGTTGCCCTTCAATTCTTAAGGTAGGCAATAAAGGGGTGTTATCGAACACAGGAATTTAGAAACAGGAGTTGCAGTTCGCCCTTCGAGTTTGTTTCAATATTCAACAAGATTGTGGTTGATGTTTTACATCTATTCCACCTTGCTACACCATCTGCCTGTCCCTTAGCTCGAAAAATCTCTCAACCTGTATCTCGAGTACTCTGAGCCCCTGCAACTTCCCGTAAATCACTACCCCTCCCCCCATTTGACTCATTTGGGGTCCCGAAGTGCCCTGTCTCTAAGCGGCAAAGGTGGAATTTGAACAGGGGCTAGTCAACTGTGGAGGCACCACCAGGGATAGCCCTGGACACATTGAATCAATTTCATCAGGCAGCATGGGTGGACAGTGAATTGTGAGTGCCTTTTAACTTCATAGAACAGTTGTGCTGGTGAATACTGAATGGGTTGACCAAGAATTAATCATGTTGCTGTGTGTCTGGAGTCACATGCAGACCAGATTCAGTAAGGAAGGCAGAATTCCCTCCTGAAAGGGCATTCATTATCCAGCTGGAATTTTACAGCAATCGACAATTGCATGGTCGCAGTTAGTCCAACATTTTAGTCAAGACCTACGTTCCCTCTGATTTTTCTTTCTGCTGCACAGATCTCTGAGACTTATACACAGCAATGACTTCCAAAACTGCGCAGACTGTCTGAGTGGCTGGGTGACCACGCAGCTTAGAGGTTACATTGTTCCAGACTTTAAGAGCAATGTTTGCTGTTTGCCATAATGGGATTTCAAGCCCATACCCTCAGCCTGGGGCTCTGCATCACTGGTCCAGTGATATTACTATCTCTCCACAGCTTTCCTTTTGCTGGAATCTGTGGAATAATGCAATTCCTGATGTTCTGACTCTGTATCATTACTCTGACTTAAGTAAGAGGGAAGATTCCAGTCAAGAATGAGCGTGTGAGGTGAGAGGTTGTTTGTGTGTGTGTGTGTGTGTGTGTGTGTGTGTGTGTGTGTGTGTGTGTGTGTGTGTGTGTGTGTGTGTAAGACCAAGACAGAGATTGAAAGCACAGTATTTCAAGAGACTGAAAATGGTTGAAACCAATATAAAAGGAAACACAAACCATCAGAACTCAGGTGAGGATTCCAGTGGTGCAGTACAGGCAGACTGGCTAGGAGTTTGGAACTCTCCTGTTCGAAAAAAATGTTATCGAACTTGACTGATATCCTAATATCACACTTAATATTTATTTCACTGAACTTCAGTGATATCCTAATATTATAGTTAACATTTATGTTAGCAAAATTAACATTGCACTTAATATTTATGTCACTGAAATCGACCGATAACCTCACATTGTAGTTAATATTTACATTAGATTAGATTACTTACAGTGTGGAAACAGGCCCTTCGGCCCAACAAGTCCACACCGACCCGCCGAAGTGCACCCACCCAGACCCATTTACCCCTGCACCTAACACTACAGGCAATTTAGCGTGGCCAATTCACCTGACCTGCACATTTTTGGAGTGTGGGAGGAAACCGGAGCACCCGGAGGAAACCCACACAGACACGGGGAGAATGTGCAAACTCCACACAGTCGGTCGCCTGAGGCGGGAATTAAACCCGGGTCTCTGGTGCTGTGAGGCAGCAGTGCTAACCACTGTGCCACTGTGCCGCCCACAATTACATTACTGAAATTGACCAATATCCTACCATTGTAGGTAATATTTATAACTCTGGGCTGTAATGTGGATACTTAGAGGTCATAATGGAGGAGGGTTTATGCTCTCCACCCAGGCTTGAAACATTGTGCTTTGACTTCCAGTTGTAGCAGACATCTGCATTTCATTTCCATTAAAATCAAGTTAAAATCTCTCCAGAGAAGTGAGTTCCAATTACTCAATCCACAAGACAGATGGAAATATTTGTCACAGCTACTTAAAGAATAGCTGGAGATGGTTGGTCACATGTATGTGTCACGTGGTTGACGTCATCTCATGCCTAAGAGCCACTGAGAGGTTTTGTCACATCCGATTAATATTGAGCCAGTTCGACCTCAGGCCAGGTGAAAATCTGGTGAGCCAGACACAATCTGTCTTTATCAGCTGTGTCACATTGCTGGTCAAGAAAACACTCGAATGCTACAACAAACTATTCTTCTCGTGTGTTTGGAGGCCTAACTCTGATCAGTCTCCCAAAGTCATGCTGCGAGAATCAATTAACTTTCTGCAGGGACACTTTATTCACTGCTCGCATTCCTTCGACACTAGTTTAGAACTTCTGTTCCCCTCTGGTATAACTGTGTAATCATGTGACCCTCAGACCAGACTAATGCTCTGGGGACGTGGATTCAAATTCTCCCATGGCAAATGCTGAAATTCCAAAAAAAAATCTGGAATCGCTTTTTTAAAAATGACCTAATGACAACGATATAACAATTTTCGTAAAACTCACCAGGTTTAGTCCTGTCCTTTTAAGGAAGGAAACTGGTTGGGAATTCGAGGATTCTGGGGTCACCATCTGAGAATCAGGCCAGACTGTTCAGGAGAGATATTAGGAAGCTCTTCTACACACAACGGGTGGGAGGGGCTTGGAACTCTTCCACAAACTGCAGTGAATGCTGGATCAGTTGTTAACTTTAAATCTGAATCAGGTAATATTTTGGTTAACAAAGGGAAATCATGAAGGGATATGGGCCAAAGGCAAATATATAGTTCTGTGGAAGGGTCACTGGATCTGAAATGTTAACTCTGATTTCTCTTCTCAGATGCTGCCAGATCTGCTGAGCTTTTCCAGCAAATTCCAGCAAATTCCAGCAACTTTTATAGAGTCATAGAGATGTACAGCGATGTACAGCATGTAAACAGACCCTTCGGTCCAACTCGTCCATGCCGACCAGATATCCTAACCTAACCTAGTCCCATTTGCCAGCACTTGGTCCATATCCCTCTAAACCCTTTCTATTCATATACCCATCCAGATGCCTTTCAAATGCTGTAATTGTAATAGTCTCCAACATTTCCTCTGGCAGCTCACTACATAATCAAGAGACAGATCTCAATAAAACAAAAAATCAAGGAAGAACCCACTCTACTCACTACTGTAGACTCACAGCAAGGTTGCACTTAACAAAACTATGCACCTATCGGTTGCTGTGTCGTGAGCTCTCCTACACAGGTTCCTTCAAGGTCAGCTGTGAATTTTGCTGTTTGTTAATTTTTCCAGATGCACTCCAATGTCCAGAAATACATGAATTCAAACAGCAAAGGCAGTAACTATGCAGGTTGACTGCTGTGTCAGTTAGCAGTGTAGGTTTCTTTTTCTCTCTCTACCTCACTGACCATGTGGTTGCTGCTATTTGTCTGTCTTCCTCCTTTTAAAAGTGCCGTTGTTTTGATCTTTATTCCCCAAAGTTCCAAAAAATTACAACAGCATATAAAACAGTAATTGCTGTTCCTGGGATTCGAGGAAATAACCTCCAACACCTAAAATACGTCACAGGAATATGGAGTTAGGCCTCAGATCTGCCAAGGTCTTATTGACTGGGGGGACAGACTTGAGGGGCTGAATGGCCTCTTCCTGTTCCTGTTCCTATGCTCCCAAATCAGTTGTTCTTATCTGGTATGACCTATATGTGACTCTAAATGCAAAGCAATGTGGTTGATTCTGAACTGGCTTTATTGAGATCAAGGGCTAAACAGTGAGAGACAATCAATGCTGGACCAGCCAGCAATGTCCACATCCAATGAACAAACTTAAAAAAAGACTTTATACGTACCTCCAATGTGAATCCCATTATTCTTTGCCTATTCCCTAAGCTCTGGAATACCCTCCCAAAACCTCTTATCTCCTCTCATCTGCCTTTTTCCCTTTAAGACACTAATTAAAATCTACCTGTCTGACCAAGCCCTTAGTCATCATTCCTAGTATCCCGTTAAATGGCTCACTATCAAATCTTGCCTGATTAGATCCCTACAGAGTTATTGGAATGTTTTTGTAGACTATGTTAACAATCTTATCTAAAAGTAAGTTATTGCTGTTATGTTAGCCATTCACATCACCTTGAACAATGCAACGTAAAGTCAGTCTTGATAGAAGTCTTCAAAGCTGAGTTTAAAACATTTGAAATGATGTCACTTTAAACACTTTGTTCTGTTCCAAAATCACGCAAAGAGTATTGCCGAACAAAGAGACCTTGGAATTCTAATGATTCACAACCCCACCAAGTTGTGGAAACTCAGTCATTGAGCATTTTTTAGAGAATGGCAAATTTCAGAATACCAATGGCATAAAGGGATATGGGGAAAGGCAATTGAGGGAGATGACCAGCCATCATTGCATTGAGTGATGGAATGGGTTTGATGGGCTGAATGGCCTACTCCATTGCCATGGGGGAGTTAGGGTGGCTGTGAAAATGCGACATCAAACAACTTGAAACATGGAAATATAGAAAATATGAGCAGAAGGAGGCCATTCGGCCCTTCTAATACAATCCAAGCTGATCATACAACTCCCTTACCTGTTCCTGCATTCTCCCCATACTCTTTGAGCCCTTTAACCTCAAAAAATAAATCTAACTCCTTCTTGAAAACAGTCAATGGCTTGGCTTTGATCTCTTTCTCTGGCAAACTGCAATTAATCAAGTCACTGTAGCCTTACCAAACCACAGGGCTGCAGTCTCATTAGAGAGAGATGACAGCTGGTGCTTTAACTGGAGGGCCACTATTCCTCAGGTGAGGGGAGAGGTTGAGAAGGAGTGTCCTTCATGGTAACCTCAGCCGGTGTGGGGATTGAACTCACACTGTTGGCATCATACTGCTTTGCAAACCAACTGCGCAGCCAACTGAGCTAAGCCAAGCCCCCTCTATGGCAAACAGTTCAATTGAAATAAAGCTACAAAGTGCAAGGCAGGAAAAGAAATTGCACAGGCACTTGTGTTGAATGTGTTAAAGATGGGGATTCAGCAGATATAACACCTTTTCCGAGCTACAGTTAGTTCTGAAGAGGTGCCACTGGACCTGAAATGTCTCTGCTTTCTCTCGACAGGTGCTGCTGGTTTTTCTCCAGCAATTTCTGCTTTTTGTTTTCGATCTCAAGCATTGGCAATTCTTTTATTTTTTTGTTTGAGAGTTCTCCCCAAGCAGTTTAGTGGAATTGTCACTGGGCGGGTAATCCAGAGACCAGGTAAATGCTCTGGAGACATGGGGTTGAGTCATCCCACTGTTACAGAATTCTAATGTTAGGCTTAGATTAGATTCCCTATAGTGCAGAAACAGGCCCTCTGGCCCAACAAGTACACACCGACCCTCCGAAGAGTAACCCACCCAGACCCATTTCCCTCCAACTAATGCACCTCACACTGTGGGCAATTTAGCATGGCCAATCTACCTGACCTGCACATCTTTGGACTGTGGGAGGAAACCGGAACACCCGGAGGAAACCTATGCAGACACGGGGAGAACGTGCAAAGTCCACACAGACAGTCGCCCGAGGCTGGAATCAAACCTGGGACCCTGCTGCTGTAAGGCTGCATTGCTAACCACTGAGCCACCGTGCCATATCTTGGTAATGGTGACTGTGGAACTTCATCAATAGTCATCCAAAACCACGTGGTTCATGAGAGCTTGGAATTCCCTTCAGGGAATGGTCTGACATCCATGTAACTCCAGGGCCACTCTTAACTGGCCTCTGAAACATTTGGAAATATCCTTGGAATACTCTGAGAATCAGCTGCTGATGTTATGCCTGATGATACTGTGTGGCAAGAGAATACACTCCGTAAAGATGTACCAAAAGCCTTTGAGAGCTTTAACAGCTGTGAAAAGTTACAAAACGCTAGCTGGCATCTAGAAATAGTTGCTGTCAAGACTGAACAAATTCTAGGTGTGAACTCATTCTAAGCCTTGGACCTGAGGCACTGAAATCATAAAATATAAAGGACAGCCAAGTGGCTCAAATTGAATCAAATTCAATCCTCTGCTAATCTTTTTTTCTCCATCAATTTCACCTTTTGCTTGTTCTCCTTTTCTCTTTTATCCTTGTTCCATTAGCTCCCACATAAGATGTAGGAACAGAAGTAGACCATTCAGCCCATCAGATTTACTCTGAGATGAGATCATGGCCAATCTGATAATCCTCAACTCCACTTTCCTGAATTTCCTCCATACATCTCGATTCGAGTTTTGACTAAAAATCTATGTCAGGCTTGAATATACTTAATGACCTGGCAACACCAATTCTCTGTGGTAAATAGTTCCACAGATTCATTACCCTCTAAAAATAGAAATTCCTCCTCATCTCTTCATGAGGACAACCCCTTATTCTGAGATGATGCCTTCTGGCCTAAGATTCTCCAGCAAGGAACCACAACCTTTCTGCCTTCTGCCCTATCAGAAAGATCATTTCCCTTGTGGGAGAGTTGACTCTTTGATGCCTTATTCATGTTAGTAGTCATTGTGATGCACTAAATCCTATGATTTGGAGATGCCGGTGTTGGATTGGAGTGTACAAAGTTAAAAATCCTGAAGAAGGGCTTATGCCCGAAACATCGATTCTCCTGCTCCTCGGATGCTGCCTGGCCTGTTGTGTTTTTCCAGCACCACATTTTTCAACTCTGGTCTCCAGCATCTGCAGTCCTCACTTTCTCAAAGTTAAAAATCACACAACATCGTGTTATAGGTTTAAGTGGAAACACTAGCTTTCGGAGTGCTGCTCCTTCATTGGGTGGACAACCACTAAATCCTAATACTTTTAAAAATTTCATCAGGTGGTGTTCACTAAACTCATGGAAATGCTTTATAAAAACTCAAAGAACTGTAGATGCTGTAAATCAAAAACAAAAACAGAATTTGTTGGAAAAACTCAGCAGGTCTGGCAGCATCTGTGAAGAGAAATCAGTTAAAAATCACACAGCACCAGGTTAGAGTCCAATAGGTTTATTTGGAAGTACAAGCTTTCAGAGCGCTGTTCCTTCGTCAGGTACCTGTGGAGCTGTATCCAGTCCGACACCGGCACTTCCACATCAAGAGAAATCAGAGTTAAGTTTTGGGTCCAGTGACTCTTCCTGATATCTGATGGTAGCTTGGAAAAATGTCGATTTGTGTGCAGAAGAAAGGGTGGGGGGAGAGGTAAGCAGTAAGTGATAGGTGGGGATTGAGCCCATTGAGAGAGAGCAATTGGATAGGCAAAGGATTAATCTGGCTGGGAGAGTGAATAGTTGTTAATGGAGACTATTAGTGGCTAACAATTGGTAATGTGTAATGGCAGACTATGTGATAACAAGGCCTGGTGTGTGGGATTGGGGGCTAGGGCATAGGAGAGTTCAAGCCCTAAAATTGTTGAACCTGATATTGAGTCTGGAGGGCTGCAGGGTCCCCAAGTGGAAATTGAGGTGCTGTTCTTCCAGCTTGTGCTGAGCTTTTCTGGAGCACTGCAGCAAGCCTGAGAGAATGATGTTGACCAGAGAACAGGGTGGTGTGTTGAAATGGCAGGCAACTGGAAGCTCAGGGTCATCTTTGCAGGCAGCACGCAGATGTTCTATGAAGTGGTCACCCAGTCTATGCTTCATTTCCCCAATGTAGAGGAGACCATGTTGTGATCAGTAAATGCAGTAGATGTGTGAAGTGAAGGTAAAGTGCCACTTCACCTGGAAGGTATGTTTGGGTCCTTGGATACTGAGGAGGAAGGAGGTAAATGGGCAGATGTTACACCTTCAGCGTTTGTAGGGAAAGGTGTCATGGGGCTGTGGGGCATGTTGGGAGTGAAGGAAGAATGGACCAGCGTGTCCCGGAGGGAATGGTCCCTGCGAAAGGCAGATAAGGGAGGTGAGGGGAATATGTGTCTGGTGGTGGCATCTCACTGAAGATGGCGGAAATGGTGGCTGATGATCTTCTGTATGGGGATGCTGGTGGGATGGTAACTAAGGACAAGGGGAACCCTATCGCTGTTGCAGGAGGGAATGGGGGTGAGGGCTGAAGTGCGGGGGATGGGTCAGACTTGGTTGAGGGCCCTGTCAACAATGGTGCTGGGGAATCTTCGGTTTAGGAAGAAGGTGGACATTTCGGAGGCTCCCTTGTCGAAGTTGGCCTCTTTGGAGCGTATGCGTCGGAGATGGAGGAATTAGGAGAATAGAATGGAATCTTTACAGGAAACAGGCTGCGAGGATGTATAGACCAGGGAGCTGTGGGAGTCGATGGGTTTATAGTGGACACTAGTGGCCAGTCTATCCCCAGAGTTAGAAACAGATGTTGAGGAAGGGAAGGGAGGCGTCAGAGATAGACCAGGTGCAAATGAGGGCAGGGTGGAAATTGGAATCCAAATTGATTAACTTTTCTAATTCTGGACAAGAGAGGGAAGCAGCACTGATGATATTAGCGATATATCGGAGAGTCGTGGGTGAGGGCCGGAATAGGACTGGGACAAGGAATGTTCCACGTACCCCATGAAGAGACAGGTGTAACTGGGGCCCATGCATGTACTCATGACCACCCCTCTGACCTGAGAATCAGTTGAAGTATGGATTTAGCTGCAGGTGCTATCACATTGTGTGGAGATGCCAGTGTTGGAATGGGGTGGACAAGGGCAGAAATCACACAACATCAGGTCCGAGTTTATTTAAAATCACAATCCTTTGGAGCGTTGATCCATCATCAGGAAAAGTGTCGTCTGGGGTACTTCACTGATGAAGGAGCAGCGCTCCGAAAGCTTGTGATTTCAAATAAACTTGTTGGACTACAACCTGGTGTTATGTGACTTCTGATCTTATCCACCCCAGTCCAACACTGGCACTTGCACTTCATAGACTAGGTGGATTCACTCTGGTAAATGTGGGGTTACAGGGATTGGGTAGGGGTTTGGGTCTGGGGGGGGGATGCTGTTCGGAGGGTTGATGCAGAACCGATGGGCAGAATAGCTTCTTTCTGCTGTTCTGTAGGGACTCTGCGATTCTGTGCTCTGTAATTACAGCTTCTTCTTTACTTTTTGTGCACCATTACAAAAAGAAAGAGCAAACCAGAATTGTGTGATCAGAAAACAATTGTGTTCCCGCTTGTCTCCCTTCAGTGTAGATGTTTGACAAATAAACAACAGGCAGCTTGTCTGGTGTGTTTCCAGAAGTGTGAGGGCTTCCTTGAAAAATACACAAATGCCCATAATTCCTTTCGTAGACAGGAACTAATTGAAAATTGGCAACTCTGGGCCTACTGAAACAATAAGAAAACAGGATAGAGGAAATTTTCAAGTATATGGGGAAAGAGGAGTGAAACTAATTCAATCACTCTTTCAAAGAGACAGCAGAACCATTGTGGGCCTGAATGGCCTCCTTCTACAATGTAAAATTGGGCGGCACGGTGGCCAGTGGTTAGCACTGCTGCCTCACAGCGCCAGAGACCCGGGTTCAATTCCCGCCTCAGGCGACTATCTGTGTGGAATTTGCACGTTCTCCCCGTGTCTGCGTGGGTTTACCTCCGGGTGCTCCGGTTTCCTCCCACAGTCCAAAGATGTGCAGGTCAGGTGAATTGGCCATGCTAAATTGCCCATAGTGCTAGGTAGGGGGTAAATGTAAGGGTATGGGTGGGTTGCGCTTCGGCGGGTCGGTGTGGGCTTGTTGGGCTGAAGGGCCTGTTTCCACACTGTAATGTAATCTAATCTAATAATCTAAAAAAAATCTTGCGTGTCTTCCATACCTCGTGATAACACAATGATAGCCAACCCTGACACCAGTCACTGGCATTTTGGTAAATGAGCCAGAAATATCTTCATTTAAGAATACGCCCAACTTTTAGATTTAATGTTAAAGATGCTTGTCAGATGCAGTGCCGTGGACAGATGGTTAACTGCAGCTTAGCAGCCCCATAAACTGACATGCTATGCTACAGTACGCCAAACAGAAATGCTGTGTGTGTGCTAATTCACTGCACACTAACAATGAAGCCAGTGATGTGCAATATGGACATGAATGAATCTCTTGTCTTCGAGCTTGGGAGGCAGAGAGCAGATCACAGACAAGGCAAAGCGTCACCTTCTATTGTGTCAACAATCCAATGAGAACAATCAAAAGCTGTTCATCGTGCTTCGAAGCAAGTCTCCTGTGGCTATTTCCTGCTGTAAAGTCTGCTTAATTGTTGCTTCATTTCATTTTCCAATCTTATTTATTCTCCTCTTGAAACCATAGGTCCCAGTTCCCCTTCTAATACCATAAGACCATAAAAAAAGGAACAGGAGTGGGCCATTCGGCCCCTCAAGCCTGTTGTAGCATTCAATAGGATCATAGTTGATCCAACATTCCTCACATCCACTGTTCTGCCCTTTCCCCATAGCCCTCGATTCCCCAACTGACCAAGAACCTCGGCCTTAAATACAGACAATGACCCTGCCCTCAAAGCTCTCTTCAGCAATGAGTTCCAAAGACTCACAACTCTCTGAGTAAGGAAATGCCTCCCCATCTCAGTCTTAAATGGGCACCCCTTTATTCTGAGACAGTGACCTCTGGTCCTAGTTTCTTCCACAAGGGGAACCAAAAATGTAATAATCTCTGGATTACTACTTGAGCCACAAGTAACTTGGCACAGAGTCTACAAGATTGAAGAGATAAACACGTGGCTCAAAGATTAGTGTGGGAGAAACGGATTGGAATGCATGGGACATTGGCACCAGTACTGGGGAAGGAGGGAGCTGCTTCAATGGGATCTGCTCCAGCTGAATCATGCTGTGACCAGAGACCAGAGACCAGAGACCATATAATTGAGGTTATGGACAGGGGATCCTTCCACATTCAACAGAGATTTTCCTGCACCTTCACACACTTCATCTACTGTGTCCATTGCTCTCAATGTGGTCTCCTCTACACTGGGGAGACAGGATGCCAACTTGCAGAACGTTTCAGAGAACATCTCTGGGACGCACGCACTAAGCAACCCTGGTCATGTTGTGGCTGTACAGGACATTGGTTAGACCATTCTTTGAGTTTGCATGCAATTCTGGTCTGCTTCTTATCAAAAGAATGTCATGAAACTTGAAAGAGTTCAGAAAAGATTTACAAGGTTGTTGCCAGGGTTGGAGGGTTTGAGCTATAGGGAGAGGCTGAACAGGCTGGGGCTGTTTTCCCTGGAGCGTCGAAGGCTGAGAGGTGATCTTACAGAGCTTTATAAAATCATGAGGGGCATGGATAGGATAAATGGACAAAGTCTTTTACCGGGTGGGGGAGTCCAGAACTAAAGGAGATAAGTTTAGGGTAACAGGGGAAAGATATAAAAGTGACTTAAGGGGCAACTTTTTCACGCAGAGGGTGGTGCACGTATGGAATGAGCTACCAGAGGAAGTGATAGAGGCTGGTAGAATTGCAACATTTAAAAGGCATCTGGATGGGTATATGAATAGGAAGGGTTTAGAGGGATATGGGCCAAGTGCTGGTAAATGGGACTAGATTAAGTTGGGATATCTGGTCAGCATGGATGAGTTGGACTGAAGGGTCTATTTCCGTGCTGTACATCTCTATGACTCTATGACTATCCCTCCAGGCCAGGGACCATCCTAGTGAACCTTCTCTGAACTGCCTCCAATTAAATGATATATTTTATTAAATAAGAGGACCAAAACCACTCTCAGTGCTCCAGATGTGATCTTGGCAGCTGCTTGTGCAGATGCAGTCAGACTTCCCTCCTCTTATACTCCAACCTCCTTGAATTAAAAACCAACATTCCATTAGCCTTCCTGTTTACCTGCTGTCCCTGTGTGTTTCATGCACAAGTCCCTTTGTGTTAAAGCTTTCTGTGGTTTTTCCCCATCTTTCTTCAACTGGGTAAGTGAGGCAGAGCACTTCGAAAGGGCATTTTGCTCCACACTACTTTAAATTGATTGCTACTCAGCAGTGTGAGAGGCGGTGACATTGTGGTGATGGCACTGGATGAGCAATCCAGAGCCTCTAGCTTAATGTTCTTGGATATGAGCTCAGATCCCATCTGGCTAATGGTGAAAATTAGTATTCAATTTATTATAAAGAACTCTGGAATTACGAAGCAGCTTAATGTCATAAAAGGCCTTTTGGTTAAATGATGCCCTTTAGGGACCTGGCCTTGCCTACATATGACTCTAGACCCACAGCAATATGGTTCATTGTTGGCTGTTTTCTGCAGTGATCCCTTTAAGCTACTTAAATCAAAGCCAATTGGGAATGGTTGAGAAATGCTGGCACAATCCAACACTCGAGGAGAAAGTGAGGACTGCAGATGCTGGAGATCAGAGCTGAAAATGTGTTGCTGGAAAAGCGCAGCAGGTCAGGCAGCATCCAAGGAACAGGAGAATCGACGTTTCGGGCATAAGCCCTTCTTCAGGAATCCTGAAGAATCCTGAAGAAGGGCTTATGCCCGAAACGTCGATTCTCCTGTTCCTTGGATGCTGCCTGACCTGCTGCGCTTTTCCAACAATCCAACACTCACCTCCTCCAAATGAAGAAATTGTGAGTTTTGCGAAGGTGCATTTGACATTTGACACCAAGTGACATACGCGGTTCTTGGACAGGTGAGCAAAAATTTAGCCAACGTCTCATGCTTTGATGGACATTTTAAGAAAGGGTACGAGAGACTTGGAATAGTTTCAGGAGAGTTTGTGGAGGATCTTAAGGTACAGCTACCATTGGGTAAGGTGAAGAAAGTCAGGAATATGTAAGCATTGGAGGCATCTGAACTTTTTGGAAAACTGTACACTTGAGGGACAGTTATACGGATAGGGGGTTGGTACTTGGATGAGCTCAGGTTCATAGATGGCAGGAGAGCATTAGTACAGTCAAACTAGAGACATCAGAAGTATACATAAGTGTGGCTTTGAGATCCCCACTGTAAAAGCCTTCCCTTTAGCTGCCTCCAATGACTTGAAAGAAACAAGCCGATTTCTTTTGGAAAAGGAGAGGTGGTGATTAAGACTATGCGGGACATGGGAAGATTGGGGGGATGGAAGTAACACAGTAGGTTAGCTCCCAATGAGACTCATACTTCAAGGTGAACAGGCCAAGGTGGAAATCTTTGTTAGTTGCATGAATTGTGCCTGAAAACAGTCGGTTTCTGCGCAGTCGTCTGTGTGAACAACAATGAACTGACCCGAATTTAGCAGGTCCATAGGCAAGGTCACTCAAAAAATCATGGTGTCAGAAAGGGAAATGTCATGTTGTTACTCATCGAAATTAATTCTAAAGTGCACTGGAAAGAGTAACAGCACTCTGCACTTGGGGATGCAGCTAAGGACGGGCAACAAACACTGACCATCAGGCCTCGGAGTTGAAGTAGGCCATTCAGCCCATCAAGTCTGCTCTGCCATTTCATGAGACATTAGCTGCTCTTATAATCTTCAAGTCACTTTCCTGCCTTTTGCTCTTTAACCCTTGAGTCACTTAATGATTAAAAATTTGCCTATCTCAGCCTTGAATACAGCCCTCGACTGTAAAGAATTCCATGGATCCCGTGGGAGAAGAAATTCCACTTCAGCGTCTTAAATGTGTGATCCCTTTTACCCTGACCTTGTGAGAGATCCCAACATACCATAAAACAGAAATGAAACTACTCAGACATGATAGATCTCCACAGCATATGGGATTTGAACCCAGACCTTGTTGCTGCAGAGAACTTCAGCGCTAATGCAGCAGGTCAACCCCACAAGCACTACACAGATCTTGAACCTGAATTGGGAGTCACACTGATGATCCCAGAATGTAACTGCAATCCCTGAGCCATCAATCCACTGAAAGAAGTTTATGTTTCAGATGGCTCTTAAAGAATTTTAATTCAGTTTAAAACAGAAGCAAAACACTTAAAGAAAAAAAAATCTTGATTTCAAAAGAAAAAGAACATGAAACTATCAGATTATCCAAAAAAACACAACCACATCTATCAACAAACACATCGAGCTAGACCCCATCTACCACCCCCTGAAAAAAAGTACAGGAAATGACATCACCAGCCCAAAGAACCCCAAACATATAAATAGAAAACAGAAATCGGCAGCAATGCTTCACCTGGAGGCCCACTGAAGATTTTACCTCGTAGGGTGATGAAACATCTGGAAATGAAGCTTCCAGCTCAGCGAGCAAACCTACATCCAAAAACACAACCAGATCATTAAGGCCTTTTGAGAAACAGACCAGCCATGCTTAGCTTTTCTGTCTCCATGTCACTCTTAACAGCCTCATTAGTATCACACACAGGTAATATCACTAAATTTTGCAAAGGGGCACAAATATATTCTCTCTTCCAACCGCCACCCCCATCCCCCACCACCACCATTCAGGCAACACAATAATTATCCAATTTCATACTTCTTAATCTTGGGCTCCATCTACACAAGTCACCTAACCAAAGATGAGCCCTATTCAGACTTGAGTGTGTCTTACACAAAGGCCTTTGCCCTAACACTAAGATTAATCAATTTAACAAACAAATCACAACAGGGTGCAATGTCACATAAATCCCTGCAGAACAGGGAGATAGTTGTGACCGAGCTATCAATCCCAAACTGCAGGCCAACGTTCTAGGGGCATGGGTTCAAATCCCACAATGGCAGATGGTTAAATTTGAGTTCAGTAAAATCTTGGGGAGGGGAGGGAATAAAGTTGTCCTATTGGTTACCATGAAGCCACTGTTGGTTGTTGTTGGAAAAACCCATCCAGTTCACAATGTCCTTCCTTCCTTTAGGGAAGGAAATCTGCCATCCTAACCTGGTTCTGGCCTACATTTGACCCTGGATCCCCAGCAAGATGTTTGACTCTCAACTGCCCTCTGGGCAATGGATGAGTAGTAAATGTTGACCAATGCAGCAATGCCCTCAACTTGTAAACAAAGATTGTAAGAAAAACTATGAATGGGAAAACGTTGAGTGCCAAGTAGGTTATTTTATTATGGATAATTTTACCAATCTGAGGCTCCTGTTAAGCCATAAAGCTTATTCTTACCTCCCAAAGCTAAAGGAAAGCTAACTCCATAATATAATTTAATGTTCTTCCTTGTGTGTTCTTTTCTCTTGACATGACTTTTTGCTAGGCCTAGGAGCCTAGCACCGAAGCATCTCTATTGAGAATGGTACAGTGGCTCAGTGGTTAGCCCTGTCACCCACTGGTTTGATTTCTGCTTTGTGCAGTTTCCTCCCACGGTCCAAAGATGTGCAGGGAGGGTGGTTTGGTCATGCTAAGTTGCCCCATAGTGTGGATTAGCCAATGCAGGGTTACAGAGATGGGTTGGGTTTGGGTGGATGATCTTTTGGACAGGCTGAATGGCCTGCCTCTACACATTTTGCTCAAAGTTGGATGTGCAGATTCGACTGTTGTCTTAAGTTCTGGAAAGCTTTTTCTCTTTTATTTACATCAAAACATCAGAAAGCCCAACAGTGTTTCAGTTCTCACTGAGGACCTGAGCGCATAATACCAACAAAAGACCAGACCAGCTGCACAAAATGTTATTGGAAATGTCAAAACCCTGGCACGTACAGAACTGAGTGACTGAACACAGAGGGATACACAGCTCAGGCTTAAGCCTGATCAACTTCTAAGTTCTCCTTGAGAACTCCCAACTCCCATTTCATGGTACATTCATCAGTGATAAGCTGCTAAGTCCAATGGGAATTTCTGCAGAAATTTTGTTACCCAGTGACTGACTGGAAAGTGGAATTTGAAAACATGTGAAGTAGAGATTCCAAGAGTAGATGCATTTAAAGAGGAGCCAGATGAACAGGTGATAAAGAAATGTATGGAAGGCGAATTTATGAAGATACAAATTAGAAGCTGTAGGAGGCCACTTGGCCCTTCAATCCTGTTCCCCCATTTAATAAGGACAGAGCTGATCTGACTGTAACCTCAACACAACCTTCCCACCTACCCATATTCATGCTTATCAAGAATCCATCCAGTTCTTCCTTAATATTATTCCAAGACTTTGCTTTCAACTCCTTTGCAGCAAGTGAAAGATCAAAAGCTCTCCTTATCTCTGACTTAAATGGGCAATCCTTTATTTTTAAGCAGTGACCCCGGTTCCAGTTTCTCCCACAACAGGGAACTTCCCTTCCTTACCCATCCTGTCATGTCTTCTCAGGAAATTACAGGTTTAAAGCACTCTTCTAAATCCCAGTGGATAGGAGCTTAAAAATGTGTTGCTGGAAAAGCGCAGCAAGTCAGGCAGCATCAAAGGAGAAGGAGAATCGACGTTCCGGGCATAAGCCTTTCTTCAGGAATGAGGAGGGTGTGCCCATTCCTGAAGAAGGGCTTATGCCCGAAACGTCGATTCTCCTTCTCCTTTGATGCTGCCTGACCTGCTGCGCTTTTCCAGCAACACATTTTTAAGCTCTGATCCCCAGCATCTGCAGTCCTCACTTTCTCCCAGTGGATAGGAGTCTAGCCTGTCTGACCTTTCCTCATTAGACAACCTAGAGAAAGTTAGAGGACTGCAAATGCTGGAGATCAGAGTCGAGACTGTGGTGCTGACAAACGGAGCAGGTCAGGCTGCATCTGAGGAGCAGGAGAGTTCTTGATGAAGTACTCGTGCCTGAAACGTTGATTTTCCTGCTCCTTGGATGCTGCCTGACCAGCTGTGCTTTTCCAGCACCACACTCTCAACTCATAAGACAAGTTGTCAATCAGTTAGTCTGGAAAACCTTTTGTAAACTGCCTCCAAATCATTTACATTCAGAGTTAAGTGAGGTGATCAATATCGTATGCAGACGTGCTTTCACCAGCGTGCTGTATAACTGCAGCATAGCTTCTCCAGTCATCTACTCAATTCTCCAAGTGATAAACAATAACATTCTATTAGTTTCCTTAATTGCTTGCTGTACCTGCTCACTAACATTTGGTGATTCATGCATAATGACACTCATATCCCTCTCCAGCATTTAGGCAGTATGCTTCTTTTTATTCTTGTTGATGGAATGGAATATTTCAGGTTGCCCCATGAACGCGGGTGGGAGAAGGCTTGTGTGGACCTTAAACGCTGCAATGGCCAAATGACTCGCTTCTATGCTGTAAAACAACACGTAGTAACTTGGGATTATCTTGATTTTCCCGAGGCCATTTACAAAAGTTGTGCACTTCATAGCTGGATTAATGGATTTGTCAGCAATTAAATCAGTTAAATGGTTCACAGCTGTTTCAGAAACATTAAAGTTTCCTTGTTACAGCTGCATCCTAATTGCATGCTTGTTTTTATTACTGCTTATGAAATCATATTCTGACAAGCTACACATTTGAAAATGGTTGCAGTCCTGTTGTTTTATTACAGTGTCACAAATTATTATGAAAAAGCACCTGTAGCTAGTGCTTTAACCAGGAAAGGAAATATAGTCAGTGATCTCTTAATGTTGCTTCAATATAATGTCAAGTGCTGATTGCACATGTATTGCAAACAGCCTCATGTCTTGATTCAGAGGTTACCAGTTCTCGACCCCATTTCGCAGGGTCACGGACCTAGTATGGCATAGCTGGAGGCTATTCAGCCCATCATGTTATTTCTATTATCGAGTTCCTATTTCCTGTCTTTCTTTCTAGCTGCACACAATTTATATCCAATGCCCTCTTTATGCCTCAATTCAACATCAGTTGCAACTTTTCCAGGCAATCCTTTTCAAACCTGAGCAACTCATTGTGTAAAAAGTCTTTATTTCACACACCACCCTTGCTTCGTTTTCAAATCACCTTACATCTATGCCCTTTTGTTCTTGTTCCTTTTATGAGCCCCAATAGTTTCTCCCAATCTGCTCTGTCCAGTCAGCTCATGATTTTGAAAACTCAGGGAGAGCAGCCCCAGCTCTTTCAATCTATCCACATAGTTTCTCGTTCCTGGAAGTGTTCTTGTAAATCGCTTCTGCACTTCCTCCAATGTATTTGAAACTTTCCTGTAACATCATGTCCATACCTATATGCAATACTCCACCTGAGGTCAAACAAGTCTTTTGTGCAAGTTTAACTGCTCTAGTACGCTATCCTCCAGTTAATGAAATAGGAAGTCACATGACCCCAGGTTATAGTCTAACGGGTTTATTTGAAATCACAAGCTTTGAGAGTTCTGTTCTTTCGTCACCTGAAAGCTTGTGATTTCAGATAAACCTGTTGGACTATAACCTGGTGTCATGTGATTTCTGACTTTGTCCACCCCAGTCCAACATTGGCACCTCCACATCACTCCTATTATTAAAGCTAGGAACATTGTTTACTTTATTAACTGCTCTCTCTCCCTATTCTGACACCTCTCCACCTGATCGGTGCACTGATAAACCCAGGTCCCTCTGCTCCTCCACCTCCTTTAGGATTGTATCCCTTTATTTTATATAGTTTTTCTATTTTCTACTCAGCCTGTTCAGGGATGTAATTATCCAGCTCTGCACCAGGTAGGACTTGAACCGAGCCTCCCAATCCAGAGGTATGGAAACGACACAAGAAGGCCCCTCCCCCCCCCAACAGTTATTTTCTGCCCAGTTTTATTGTTTTTCAATGTTCTTCTGAACAAATTGTATCCCTCACATTTCTCGACATTCAGTCTCAGCTGGCATCTATTCCACCAACTCCTCAATGTCCCGTTGCAGTTCCATACTACATATATATCCAGATGATAAAACAGACAGGGCGCTAATGTTTCCTCTTGTGGAGCATTCTAGGATGAGAGGTCATAGTCTTAAGGTAAGGGGTAGCAAATTTAAAACAGAGCTGAGGAGAAACTCCTTCTCCCAAAGGATTGTGAATCTATGGAAGTTGCTACCCCAAGGTGCAGTGGATGCTGAGACAGTGAGTATATTTAAGGAGGAGTTAGACTGATTTTTATTTGGTAATGGGGGGGCGAAGGGATGTGGAGAGACGTCAGGAAAATGGGAGTGAGGAGCATATCATCCAAGATCGAATGGTGGAGTAGACTCGATAGACCGAATGGCCTAATCTGTTTCTATATCTTGTAAACTTAAATTCAGAAAAGCAAAACCAATATCCACCCCTAGGAAACTCCACTAGAAGTATTCCTCCAGTCCCAAAAATATCCATGAAGCATTACTTTCTGTTTCCTCTCACTCAGCCTGATTTTTGTATCCATGTTTCCTTTACACCATGAGCTACAGCTTCCCTCCCAAGTCTGTTGTATGTCATTGTATCAAACACTTTCTGAAAGACCATGTACAGAGGAGCCTCAGTTATCTGAAGGACACGGGCGGGGAGTATTTCATTCGGTTAGTCGAATGCTGGCTAATCGAATGTCGGATAGCAGAATTTATCCAAGCATCGGGACCTTGCAATCTTGTTCAGATAATCCAAAATTCGGTTAATCAAATGCCGGATAATCGAGGTTCCTCTGTATATCACATCAATAATATTGCTGTCATTGGCCCTTCCTGTTACCTGTTCAAAAAGCTTCAACAAATTAGTGAAACTTGATTTCCTTTTAGAAATCCACGCTGACTCCCTAATCAACCCACCTTTCCATGTGACTCCCGATTCTGTCCTGACTAAGTGATCCAAAAATGTCCCCGCTTCTAAAGTTAAAAGGACTCATCTGTAATTGCTGGGACTTTCCTCAGATCCTTTCATGATGTTTGCAATTCTTCAATCTTCTGGCAGCTTCCCCACTGACTCTTCCACTCTCACTTCCCACAAAATCCTTGGATGCATTTCATCTTGTCCTGATATCCAGAGAACTTTAAATACCAATAATTTATCCAAGGCCTCCTCCTTACTAATTTTGAACCCTTCTGGTGATAGAGGAGGGAATGTTTTCGACAGCATCTGCCTCATGGGTGCAGACAGATGCATTTCGCACCTCAGCCATGCCCCCTGCCCCCATGTGTGAAGCTTCTTTCCCTCTCTGATCAACCAACTTCTCCTTTAACGTCCTGTTTATATGGCTGTAGAACACTTTGGGATTTCCCTTTATGTTTGCTGCTAGTCTTTTCTCATAACTGTTCTTCGCCTCTCTTATTAGCTTTTTTATCTCCTTTCACTCAACCGTCAGTATTCCTGTTGATTCTCGATTGCAAGTTCTGCTTTATGCTTGTCATAAGAACTTCCTATAATGCAGGCTTACCCTGCAGTGCAGTGCTAAAAGAACACTATGCACACTGTCAGAGGAAGAGATTCTCTGATGAAATAAGGTTTGTAAGGCACGACCTATTCTTCACAAAATCATGTTGACTATCCCTAATCAACTTATTCCTTTCCAGATGAATATATTTCCTATCTCTTATAACCCTTTCCAACACTTTACCCACAACAGAAGTAAGGCTGACTGGTCTTTCATTCTCAGGGTTGTCTCTACCCCCCCCTTCTTGAACAAGGGAACAACATTTGCTATCCTCCAGTCTTCTGGTACTATTTCTGTAGATAATGCTGACATAAAGATCAAAGTCAAAGGCTCGGCAATCTCCTCCCTGACTTCCCAGAGATTCTAGGATAAATCCCATCCGGCTCAGGGGATTTGTCTATTTCTACACGTTCCAGAATTGCTAACGCCTCCTCCTTGTGAACCTCAATCCCATCTGGTTTAGTAGCCTGTATCTCCATATTCACTTGACAACATTGTCTTTTTTTTAGTGTGAATACTGATGAAAATACTGCTGCCCTTGTCCTTCTAGATGGAAGTGATTGTGGGTTTGGAAGATGCTGTCTGAGGATCTTTGGTGAATCTCTGCAGTGCTTCTTGTAGATAATGTATACTGCTGCTGTCTGAGTGTCAATGGTGAAAGGAATGGATGTTGATGGTTGTGGTGTCAATCAAGCCTTTTCCTGGATGATGAGCTGGAAATGTCTTGCTGGAAAAGCGCAGCAGGTCAGGCAGCATCCAGGGAACAGGAGAATCGACGTTTCGGGCATAAGCCCTTCTTCAGGAATTCCAGCATCTGCAGACCTCACTTTCTCCTCAAAGATTTTCCTGGATGATGTCAAGCTTCTTGTTGGAGCTTCACTCATTGAGGCTAGTGGGAAGTTTTCCATCATGCGCCTGACATGTGCCTTGTCGGTGGTGCACAGGCTTTGAGGAGGCAGAAGGTGAGTTACTGCAGTATTCCTAGCTTTTGACCTGCTCTTGTAGCCACTGTATTTATATGGGAGTCCAGTTGTGTTTCTGGTCAATGGTAACCGCAGGGTTTGTTGATAGTGGGGGATTCAGTGATGGTGACACCATTGACTATCAAAAGGCAATGGTTAGATTGTCTCTCATTGGAGATGGTCATTGCCTGGCTGAGAATGTTAGTTGTCAGCCCAAGCCTGGATATTGTCCAGATCTTGTTACAATTGAACATGGACTGTTTTAATATCTGAGGAGTCGTGAATGATGCTGATCATTGTGCCATCATCTGCAAAGATCCCCACTTCTGACCTTACAATAGAGGGAAGGTCATTGATGAAGCAGCTGGGGATGGTCAGGCCTACTGCCTGAATGACTTACTCCTGTTTCTACCATGTTGGAGATGCTGGATAAATGCAAATTGTGCTGATCTATGTTGTTCATCTTGTCTTTTGAAAGAATTCCTTCCTGGAGATCAGCAAGCTGATATCATGGTCTGATACTATTTCTTTGGATTGATCCCCAGGACCTATATTTGCTGGAGCTCATCACTCTGCTCAGCGGACAGAATAAGTTACTGTCTTATCTGACTGTAGCAATGAATCAATTCAATAAAAGGATCAAAGTTTACACTCTTTCAACTGCTCCCTTTCATTCCTGCCAAATATTTGGAAAAAGCTTCATTCAAAGATTTCCAGAATCACCAAATTGTTACGATGCAGAAAGAGGCCGTAAAATCATAAAGGCCCACAGCACAGAAAACGGCAGTTTGGACCATTGAGTCAGTGCAAACACACAAATATTCCAACCCCATTTTCCACCATCTGGGTGGCATCATGGCTCAATGATTAGCACTGCTGCCTCACTGCGCCAGGGACCCGGTTTCAATTCCACCCTCGGCTAACTCTCTGTGTGGAGTTTGCACATTCTCCCTGTGTCTGCATGGGTTTCTTCCAGGTGCTCTAGTTTTCTCCCCCATTCCAAAGATGTGCAGGTTAGGTGGATTGGTCCGTTGCTAAATCCCTGCCAGGATGTGCAGGCTGTGTGGATTTGTGATGGGATATGCAGAGTTACAGGGATGGGGTCGACAGATAGGTCTGGGTGCGATACTCTTTGGAAGGTCAATAACTGCGCCTGATTGGTGCGTGGATGGCCAATGGACATGCTCACTATTGCCAATGTGGAAAACAGTTCTTCCCTTCATGTCTGCAGTAAGCTGTCCACTCTCCAGCATGGACTAAGCTGCAGTTAGGAGGAGGAAAGGCCACCTCCATCTTGAAATACCTTCTCACTGATGTTTAAACATTTAGAAAGTGAAAAGGAAATGACCACAACTGCGAGATGGGCCACAGTTGATAAAGTACAGACCCTTCTACTGCAAGGCCTGGCCTTGAAGCTGTCCAGAATGCTGACTTCCCATCCAGTGGTCAACCCCAGTCAGCTGACATCTGCTTGATGGCACTTGAGGGCATGGGGTTGGTGTGCTGCTCAGGGTCTAGAGACTGACTTGGCCTTCAGGCTACCTCACCCGGCTGTTCCCAGTTCCAAAACCGATCTGCTTGATTGGCACCACATCCACAGATATCCCACTTTCTCCACCATCAGTGCTCAGTAGCAGCAGTGTGTACTATTGACCTAATGAACTGCAGAAGATTTGTCATTCTGTGTGTATATTTGATGATTCTGGGTGTGTGTATATATATATATATATATATATATATAATATATATGTATATATACAGCGGTGACCCTGGAATCCGAACGCCCTATTGTTCGAACAAATTGGAATCTGAACAATTATTTCGAGAAAAGTTTGCCCTAAAATCTGAACACATTTTCAGAATCCGAATACCACGTACCATTCAAGTCGCACATTGTTTGTTCAGTTCGTGCCAGGAAGTAGTCATGAAAGCATCTCTCGTGTGTCCATCACTAGTTTACCCCGTGTTTTCACCTTGATTTGTGCTTTTTTAAAAATTATCACCCTTGTGCATTCACCATGGCACCCAAGAAGAGCAGTGAAGCAAATAAGAGTAAGAGAAAGTCCGTGAGAACGACAATTGAGTTGAAGAAAGAATTTATCGCTGAGCATGAGAGTGGTATGTGTGGGTCCAGAAACGAATTAATTCACTTTCCATTATTTCTTATGGGGAAAATAGTTTCGGAATCCGAACTTTTCACAATCCGAACAGCCTCCTGAAATGAATTAAAGTCGGATTCCGAGGCACCACTGTATATATACTATATACCATTGAAGGTTATATCTGATATTACCACAGACTCAGAATAGAAACATTATAGGTATTGGGCAACCTCTAGAGAGTCTTGAAGTGCAGTGGTAGCGTCTGACCTCTGGTGAAGATGGCAGTAAGATGTTGTGAAACTAGAACATTGGCCAATTGTTTGAAAATGAATGATGTTGCTGGCTTTCATTCCCAGGCAGGAGACAGAGAAGAGCCTTTACACTTGCTGAGACTCTGTGTATGTGTCACCCAAGAGAATTTTCACTCTATTTCTATCCAGTTCTCTTTTGAAAGTTGACATATGGTCAGCTCCTGGCTCTATAGACTGTCCTTGTCCCCTTTGGGTTCAAGCCTGTATTCCTCTGACCTCATGGATTTGCCTACCATGTTGAACGTTTGCCGCTTATCTTTTTCACCAACCTATTCTGACATGTTTGGGGCAAGTTAGACTTGAACCTGGACCTTCTGGCCCTCAGGTAGGGACACCACCACTGCACCGCAAGACTCTCTAGAGGTTCCTGAAGAAGGGCTTATGCCCGAAACGTCAATTCTCTTGCTCCTTGGATGCTGCCTGACCTGCTGCGCTTTTCCAGCAACACATTTTCATCTCTAGAGGTTGCTCAGTACTTGGAATGTTTCTATTCCAAGTCTGTAGTAATATCAGATATAATCTTCAATGACACCCAGAATGATCAAATATACACACAGAATGGGAAATCTTTGGTGAATTTCTGCAGTTCATCGGGTGAACACTGCTACTACTGAGCACTGATGGTGGAGAGCGTAGATATCTGTGGATGTGGTGCCAATCAAGCGGGCTGATTTATCCTGGATTTTGACAAGTTTCTTGAGTGTTGTGGGGGCGGCATCCATCCATGCAAGTAGGGAGTGTTCCAACACACTCCTGACTTGTACCTTGGAGATAATATGCAATCCAGAATGGTCAAATTTACATCTGGAATCAAAATGGCTAAATACACACCCAGAATGGTCTTTTGTACAAAACACAGAACTTGCTGGAAAAAAAATCAGCATCTGTGGAGTGAAAACAGAGTTAACATTTCATTTCCATTGATAAATATGGTCAAAGGGACACACTTTGAATGAATTAATTAAATGAATCAAAGTCACAACGTCTCTCTCTCTCTCTCTCTCTGTACATCTGGTGTGTTTAAAGTTACATGATGCCTCCGTCTCCAGATCACATCAAAAGCAGTACATATCTAGAATACAAATATACAAAGACATGGTATATACAAAGTATGCAACAGTGTATGCGAACAAAGCAAAGGTGATTTTAGAGAAAAAAAAACCTTTTCACACAGAGAGTAGTGAGGGTTTGGAATGCACTTTCTGGAAACATGGTGGGGGTGGCTTCAGTTGAGGCATACAAGAGGGTATTAGATGGCTATTTGGATGGTAATGGTGAAGGGACGGGGGAATTGTCAGGAGATTGGCGCTAGGTAATAGAACTAGTGAAGGCACTTTGGACTGAATGGTTTCTTTCTTGGCATCAAAGAAATTCTGTGATACTCTGACCCAGAATGTTCTAATATATAAGGATTCCTGATGAAGGGCTTTTGCCTGAAACATCGATTCTCCTGCTTCTCGGATGCTGCCTGACCTGCTGTGCTTTTCCAGCTCCCCAGTCTCAACTCTGATCTCCAGCATCTGTAGTTCTCACTTTCTACTGGGCTAATATACACCCAGAATGGAGCAACCTTCCTTCATAGAAGTCTTTAATAATAACAACATCAGAGCTACTTTTACCAGAACTATATATGTTTTATGCAGTCGTTCCTGGAATAAGCAGAATTCCAATTGTTGAACTGGTCTGGTGGGATTTGAACTCATGTTTTCTGGATCATTAGCGTCGTGCCCCCAAGGGCCAGCAAAAACCCACAAGGGGCACATCCTCAGACTCCGCTGTGCCTTTCCTGGTGAACTGAGACCGGGTGTGGTCAGCCCATCACAGACTTCCAGTGGTGAGGGGAGAGTGAGACGATATGTGAAAGCCCACAGACTGCAGGCAACAGGAGGACTGTAGCGTTTATCTTTTAACTTTATTTCATCTTCTTAATTTGTACGATGAAAAGAGAATGTTTAGCTTTTATCTTTATTTCCCTATTTTTGTCCCTAATCAATTTTAGTACCTAGGATTTCTTCCACCTAAGATGGCACCTTGTGTGGCGACATTGTACACTTTTCACTGTACTCCTGTACTTGAGTACATGTGACAATAAGCCTCATACTATTTCTAATCTGACACCAGTTGATGCAAAGTAGTCAGTGCATGAACATTAAATCTCATTGGGCTCCTGCAGTGAGGATCAAGCATTTTGACTTCTGCCTATTGCTTCAAACCATTCAAGGCCGTCTGATCCGACTGTGGATTTATTACACTACCTTCCAAGGAGGGGAGTGTGTTTCAGCAGTAGCTGCCCAAGTCTATGACAGCCCTGTTGCCAACATCCCTGAGCAAGTCCTGAACCATCCCCCTGCCACGTTAAGCTGACAACATTTGATCAATGACCCTGAGCTTTGAAGTCTACATATGTCAAGGGGGAGATATCTTCGAGACTGGCAGCTGGCCTGTTTTTTTTGCCAGTTCAGTGTTGGGATTATCGATGCACCTGCTGGGGAAGATTAATCCTCTGTGCCTGCATTAATATTACAATACGCGGCAATTAATTTAATTTGGCCACGCTCTATAAAGCAGATGTGAGCTTCAAGATCTGGAATTAAAAATTACATTCCGAGTGTCAATTCCTGCACTTTTCTTGCGTTGATTTGCATTTCTTCCTTTGGGTTAAAGGCAAATTGCTACCATAAAAGGGCTATTTTTCACACAGGCCACTCCCATGTCAGTGTGCAACCCATTTACCTTAAAGCAAAGATTGCTGGGTGTAACCTCACCTTCCAAAGGTCACGACCTGCATTCAAACGAGTGAATGCTACCCTGCTGGAGGTGCTGTCCTTCACTGAGGTGTTAGTGAAGCTCTGTCTTGCCCTCTTGGTACACTGTTTTCTAAGACAACATTGTTCAAAACAGATCGCCTGGCCATTATAACCTTTTTCTTTGTGAGAGTTTGCCACAGTGTGAATTGTCTGATGAACCTGCCTATGTTTCAGGATCGACTACTTTTCACAAGCATTTAGTTTGCTGTTCAGCTCTTTGAGATCCCCTGGGGTGATGAAAGGCCCTATATAAATGCAGTAGAGTTCCATTATCATCATTAATCCATTGCTTCATTAGTTCTTTACCTCTTCAGTCATTTAGATGCAAGTGTGTATACGATGTTACCAGCAGCAGAAAGGTTAGTATCGTACAACAGCACTTCATTCTGCTTAGTTCCCTTCATACCAATATCTTGTTGTTTGATTAAAAGGTCTAACTTCAATATCGCTCAAATATTACTTTTTATGAACGATGCACCAGTTTTCTGATTAACCAGGTCACGTCCTTTTGTTTTAAATAAAATGAGTCCAACTATTTTAATGATTCCATTAGTTTCTCAATAGCTTTGGTTGCTTTAATAGTCCACTTGTTACAATAAGCGCTTCTTTCTATTAAAAAGCCAAAGCCTCAATGTTTATAATAGTTTCAATTGTTTTATTTTATTTTAATAACCCAGGTTTTTAATATTTCCAGTTGTTCTTTTTTTCATAATAGTCCCAGTGGCATATTGTTAGTATCAAAATAAAATACTGCAGATGTGGGAAATCTAAACGAAGAGTCAATATACAGCTGGAAAAATTCAGCAGGCTAGGCAGCGTGTGTAGGGTGTTCTTGGAGGACTTACATTTTGAAGCATTGTGAAAAAAGTAATTTAATTCAAGTTTTGGACATACCTGAAGTGATTTCTTTAAAAGAGGTAATTGAAAGTCCATTGTGAACATTAGAGTTGTTTTACAACAATGTTTTCGAGAAATAACATGATGGATGATAATTGCTTGTATTATTGAAGACCCTGCTGGGGCTGTTTTGAACTGTGATTGGCTTGGAAAAAGTGCTTCTTTAAAAATCTGGGTTCACTTTGAAGAAAGGCCAGTAAGAATCAGCAGAGTCCAAGGAAAGCTTGCTATGAACAAGCTGCCCAGCTGATCTCTCTCATTTCTGCAAAGAAAACCCTTTACATCATTTCAAGGTGGAACCAATTTGTTCTTTCAAAAGAATGATTGAAAGAATGTGACTGAGCAAGATGTGTCTGCACGAATTTGGAGACAACTGTACCAGATTCATGACGTGACCACACCAGCCTGAAGATTCGGGGCAACAGAATCTGAAACATTCCTATGCTTTATCCTTTTGCATTTAAGAATCATCCATTCACCAATTTGGGCTTAGATGTGCATTTGGAGAATTCTTCTAGAGATAAGCATTTATATTTCTTCAAAATTTGTGAGATGATTTGCAGCTCGGGTGCTCGTTGTTGTGGTTCTGTTCGCCGAGCTGGGAATTTGTGTTGCAGACGTTTTATCCCCTGTCTAGGTGACACCTTCAGTGCTTGGGAGCCTCCTGTGAAGCACTTCTGTGATGTTTCCTCCGGCATTTATAGTGGTTTGTCTCCGCCGCTTCCGGTTGTCAGTTTCAGCTGTCCGTTGCAGTGGCCGGTATATTGGGTCCAGGTCGATGTGCTTATTGATTGAATCTGTGGATGAGTGCCATACCTCTAGGAATTCCCTGGCTGTTCTCTGTTTGGCTTGTCCTATAATAGTAGTATTGTCCCAGTCGAACTCATGTTGCCTGTCATCTGCTTGTGTGGCTACTAAGGATAGCTGGTCGTGTCGTTTCGTGGCTAGTTGGTGTTCATGGATGTGGATCGTTAGCTGTCTTCCTGTTTGTCCTATGTAATGTTTTGTGCAGTCCTTGCATGGGATTTTGTACACTACGTTGGTTTTGCTCATGACCTGGACCCAATATACCAACCACTGCAACGGACAGCTGGAACTGACAACCGGAAGCGGCAGAGACAAACCACTATAAATGCCGGATGAAACATCACAGAAGTGCTTCACAGGAGGCTCCCAAGCACTGAGGATGTCACCTAGACAGGGGATAAAACGTCTGCAACACAAATTCCCAGCTCAGCGAACAGAACCACAACAGTTATATTTCTATATTACTGACTGCGTATGATAACCAATCATAACATTTTTTTTAGATTTGATTACATTACATTACAGTGTAGAAACAGGCCCTTCGACCCAACAAGTCCACACCGAAGCGCAACCCACCCATACCCCTACATTTACCCCTAACCTAACACTATGGGCAATTTAGCATGGCCAATTCACTTGACCTGCACATCTTTGGACTATGGGAAGAAACCGGTGCACCTGGAGGAAACCCACGCAGACACGGGGAGAACATGCAAACTCCACACAGTCAGTCACCTGAGGCGGGAATTGAACCCGGGTCTCTGGCGCTGTGAGGCAGCAGTGCTAACCACTGTGCCACTGTGCCGCCGAGTAATCTTCATTGAATATATTGGTTCTGATAATTAATTCTAAACTGTACTTATTAAAAACCCAGCTAATTAATCTTTTTGATTAACATTGAAGCCCTACAGTGCAGATAGAGGCCATCAAGTCTGCACCGACCCTCTGAAGAGCGTCCCACTAAGACCTAAATCACCACCCCCAGCATCCCCCTATTCCTGTAACCTTGCATTTACCATGGTTACTCTACCTAGCTTAACAAATCCCCAGACACTATGGGGCAATGTAGCAAGGCCAATCTGCCCTAACCTGAACATCATTGAATTGTGGGAGGGAAACGGAGCACCCAGTGGAAACCCACACAGGCACAGGGAGAAAGTGCAACCTCCACACAGACAGTCACCTGAGAGTGGAATCAGACCCAGGTCCCTGATGCTGTGAGGCAAGCAGTGCTAACCACTGAGCCACCATGCCACCCAGTTGATATAAATAGATTGCTATGGTAACAGCTGATATAAACAAGTATTTAATTGATGATCTTGGGAGCTGGGAAACATATTTTTCTATTAAATTGCAACCTTGGAGTAGTGGGACCAGAGAAATGGTGCCTTCCTCCAGCCTCAGTTGTAATATAAATGTGAGGGCCAAAGAACATATTGTTTAATTTAAATTGGACTGTGAATAAACAGAAAAGGATAAAAGGAAGTACACTATGCAACAGGTTTGCTGTGTTCCATTATATCAAATTACCTTTGACAGTTGAGAAGAGTTTTCTGGAGATCAATGATTAACCCCAAATTACTTGCAGAGAATAAGCAAGGTTTGACTGATGATATTTTTGGGATGCTATTCATCGGAGGCCGAGGGGTGACCTTATCAAGGTTTATAAAATCATGAGGGGCATGGATAGGATAAATAGATGAAGTCTTTTCCCTGGGGTGGGAGAGTCCAGAACTAGAGGCCATAGGTTTATAGTGAAAGGGCAAAGATAATTCTGAAGAAGAATTCTGAAGAATTCTGATTCCTGAAGAAGGGCTTATGCCCGAAACATCGATTCTCCTTCTCCTTTGATGCTGCCTGACCTGTTGCACTTTTCCAGCAACACATTTTTAAGCTCCTTTCCCCAGCATCTGCAGTCAACACTTTCTCCTAAAGGGCAAAGATGTAAAAGCGACCTAAGGGACAATGTTTTCACACAGAAGATGGTGTGTGTATGGAATGAGCTGCCAGGGGAAGTGGTGGAGGCTGGTACAATTGCAACATTTATAAGGCATTTGGATGGGTATATGAATAGGAAGGGTTTGGAGGGATATGGGCCGGGTGCTGGAAGGTGGGACTAGATTGGGTTAGGATACCTGGTTGGCATGGACAAGTTGGACTGAAGAGTCTGTTTCCATGCTGTACATCTCTATGATTCTATGACTGGGTCATCATGTTTAGAGTTAATGGTGGGTGCTTAGGAGACTGACATATTTCAGGCGATAGTGCAATATTTGAAATTGTAAGAATAGCAACTTAAACGTAGTGATTGGATCAAGGTGGACCTCATAGAATATGAGTTTCCTGATTGGGGCTGTTTACCTGCTCCAATCAGGGAGCCCTGGCTTACAGATATAAATAGGAGATTCAAGGGATCTGTACTCTAGGAGCAGGCTCTGAGTTAGTTTGTTGAGTGCCGTGTACCATGCAGATGTAAATAGAGGGTGACTTGGTGACAGAATACCAGCCTTTGTGGAATTATTTCAGCAAACCAGATAGTGATTCAACTGAATTCAATTGAAGATAAACTTGAAAAGGAAATGGAAATTTAGAAAGCTTGAATTTGAGGAAATATAAACAAATAAAGCATGTCAGAGGTAGCGAAAAGTAAGAGCATTTCATGTAAGTTAAAGGGGAGCGAGAAGATTTCCCAACTTAAAAATCTGGAATTAAAAATATTGAGTCTTGTGACTCCATGAAACATCCTGATAAGGAATGACTGGCATCTAATTCAAGACAGTGAGGGAGCTATTTGAATTTGATGAGAGAGTGGCTGATTCATCTTCAACCTTTTGAAAAAAAAGGCAAGTAGATGAGGAGGCTAAAATAACACTGGATGTCGACCATGCAAAACAGGTTGACAGACCAAGTATCTGTCTTGTGGAGCTTCTAAAGAATGTGAGGTGGCAGAAAATCAAGCTATTCTTGGTGCTTTTGAATAAGCTTACCAGCAGGAATTTCGGAATATTAGGGAGGGTAGCACAAATTTAAACAGCTCTCTTGGATTAGACTTGGGTCATTCATCATCAGAATTTTCTGTGGAGTCAGAGAATTTTTTCTTTAGCTCCAGTTTTATTTTAAGCTGGTATGGCCTTTCTCTCAACTTTTCTCTTGCATTAAATGCATGATCTCATGGAATGGTGGAGTAGATTCACTAGGGCTGAATGGCCTACATCTTCTCCTATACACAGGCGCACACACATCCACACACACACACAGGCACAGGCAGAGACAAACGCACATACACAGATGCATAGCCACATGCAGAGAGGCACAGACACACACACACATATAGACAAATATACACACATACCTCAGACACACACTGACAGACAGACATATGCATATGCTCTCAGAAAAAGGAAACAAAAATCTCTGCAGATCTGAGCTTCCAGAAAAGTAGAAATGGCTTGGCCAATGGGTTGTTTTTGTAGCAAAAGGATAAAGTGTCGAATGTTCCAAAACAAAGATATATAAGTTAAAGTTTTAGCTAGCCAGATTTTCACTTAGATGTGGTACAGTTGATGGGAAAGCAGCAACACACAGTCAGGCAAAAATGAGGACTGAAGATGCTGGAAATCAGAATCTAGATTAGAGTGGTGTTGGAAAAGCACAGCAGGTCAGGCAGCATCTGAGGAGCAGGAAAATTGACGTTTTGGGCAAAAGCCCTTCATCAGGAATGAAGGCCCTCATTCCTGATGAAGGGCTTTTGCCTGAAACATCGATTCTCCTGCTCCTCGGATGCTGCCTGATCTGCTGTGCTTTTCCAGCACCACTCTAATCTAGACTCAGCAACACACAGTCAGACTAGCACTCCTCATTCCCATACTAGCTTTTAAAGAATCGTTTGACTGGAGTTGGTGGTTTATTTGGGAACTTCGATGAAAATCCAAGTAGGACATCACTATTTCCTTACTATTGTGAAAATGGTTACTGATTTCTCAGAGCTGATATCCTGAAGAACAACTCCTGCTGAGATAGTGATAGAGACATTAACCCAGTCCTTCACGTGATAAGGATTACCTGTGGAGATCCAATCGGATCAAGGTTCCAATTTCATATCTCATACTTTGCAGGGAGTAGTCTACGTATGACACATTTAAGATCTTCAGACTGATGGGTACAAGGAGTTTTAGGAAAGTGCCAACAAAATCTTAAAACAATGAGCAGGTGAGAATGTCATGAATATCGTAATGATAGGGTCAAAGGCATATTTTGTGTTTGCTGCATAGGATGCACCTAATGAATCAACCATTTTTTATCCTTTTTGAGATGAGCTAAGGGGAACTCAGATGCAAACCAAAGAAACATGTTAACATAGGAATTAGGAGCAGAATAAGGCCTCGTGGCCCTTTCGAACATGCTCCACCATTTAATGTGATCACAGTTGATCATCCAGCTCAGTTATAACATGCGTTTCATCAACACAAATTGACTGTAACGTGATTGACGAATTGGGGACGCTGTTTCTACAGTGCAAAATTTTAAAACATGTGTTGGCTGTAACATGACCACAGGCACCAATATTTTAAGCATTGTTTCTAAATCATGATTTTTCTACAATGCGGGGTTGCTCAAGAGTGCAACCATTGCAGTACAGAAGAACTGACTGTATCCTGTTTCTAGGTAAAAATGAGGACTGTAGATGCTGGAAACCAGAGTCTAGATTAGAGTGGTGCTGGAAAAGCACAGCAGGTCAGGCAGCATCCAAGGAGCAGGAAAATCAATGTTTTGGGCAAAACATAGAACATAGAACATAGAACATTACAGCGCAGTTGTTTTAAAAAATTCTCAAGGTCAGGTTCGTAGGAGAGTAGTCTGACACAGAACAAACGACCAAGAGGCGAGTCTGCTAGAATATGAGCATTTTATTCCCCGCAGCGTCGCCACAACCAACGGGTCTGGCTTATACTCACTCTACATGTTACCGGAACTGGGAGCCGTCAGTTCTCGTAGAGCGGTTGCCAACAACCCACGCTCGGCGGTTAAACGTAACCCCGGAGCAGACTCACCGAACTGGAGACTTTTCCAGCTGATATACTCTTTTCCAGATATAAACATTCATGTGAACAGCAGAGCAAGGCTAAAAAACACATTCCATTCTGGTTACATACAGATAAGAAGATTCACACGGGGAGGTGTGTAATAAGATTCACACAGGACTAAGCAACACCTCCATTCCGGTTAGATTCACACATGTATTGGGACATAATTTTTAACCGTTCCACCACATTCCACTGCTTGGAATTCTACACCACATTCCACTGCTTGGCCCAATACATGTGTTACATTATGATCCACACATGTATTGGGACATAATTTTTAACCGTTCCACCACATTCCACTGCTTGGAATTCTACACCACATTCCACTGCTTGGCCCAATACATGTGTTACATTATGATCCACACATGTATTGGGACATAATTTTTAACCGTTCCACCACATTCCACTGCTTGGAATTCTACACCACATTCCACTGCTTGGCCCAATACATGTGTTACATTATGATCCACACATGTATTGGGACATAATTTTTAACCGTTCCACCACATTCCACTGCTTGGAATTTTACACCACAACAATAAATGTGGCCTCACAGTACGGCTCACTCCAGGAGAATAAAGAGGAAGAGAACAAATCACTGGTCGAGTGGTTATACCGAAAACTATCAGAACTGGCTTCGGATTTACAGCAGTTTTAAAACTTGCCAAGCACGGGGGTGTAAGCAATAATAGTTAAAAATGGACAGAATGAACACAAGTCCCAAGGAGGAAGGACAAACTGGACGTGGGAACAAACACAGACAGTTTTTAGTGGGACACTTTCTCTTAAAGTCTTAAGTTAAAAAAAGGAAGCAATTCTTTTCTCATTCTGATTTTGTTTTGCACATTCATATGGAGTCACAGAGATGTACAGCATGGAACCAGACCCTTCAGTCCAATTTGTCCATGCCAACCAGATATCCTAAATTAATTTACTTCCATTTGCCAACACTTGACTCACATCCCTCTAAAATAATCCTGTTCATCTACACATCCAGATGCCTTTTAAATGTTGTAGTTGAAGCAGCCTCCACCACTTCCTCTGGCAGCTCATTCCATATACGCACCAATCACTCTGTGCAAAAGTTGTCCCTTAGGTCCCTTTTACAGAGGAGCCTCGATTATCCGACATTTGATGAATCGAATTTCAGATGATCCTGAAATTAGATCCCAATG
>NC_057715.1:111010423-111024391 GCF_004010195.1 Chiloscyllium plagiosum | reverse complement strand
CACCGCCAGAGACCCGGGTTCAATTCCCGACTGTGTGGAGTTTGCACATTCTCCCCGTGTCTGCGTGGGTTTCCTCCGGGTGCTTCGGTTTCCTCCCACAGTCACAAAGATGTGCAGGTTAGGTGAATTGGCCATGCTAAATTGCCCGTACTGTTACGTTAAAAGGGGTAAATGTAGGGGTATGGGTGGGTTGCGCTTCGGCGGGTCGGTGTGGACTTGTTGGGCTGAAGGGCCTGTTTCCACACTGTAAGTAATCTAATCTAATCTAATCATACTATCTCAGTTAACGAGTCCCCAAACATCCTTTCTACAACTGTAATATTGTCCCTGATCAACAATGCCACACCTCCCCCTCTTTTACCATCTTCTCTGTTCTTACTGAAACATCTGAATCCCGGAACCTGCAACAGCCATTCCCGTCCCAGCTCTATCCATATCTCTGAAATGGCCACAACATCGAAGTCCCAGGTACCAACCTACGCTGCCAGTTCACCCACTTTATTTCGGATGCTCCTTGCGTTGAAGTACACACATTTCAAACCATGTTCTCGCTTGCCTGTGTCATATACTTGATTTGGGAACTCCCTACTGTCATCCTCTTCTATACCTGTCCTACAATTTTGGTTCCCAGCCCCCTGCTGTATTAGTTTAAATCCACCTTATAGCTTTAGTGAATTTCCCACCCAGGATATTAGTACCCCTCTGGTTTAGATGAAGACCATCCTGCTTGTAGAGGTCCCACCTACCCCAGAAAGAGCTCCAATTATCCAAAAACCCGAAACCCTCCCTCCTGCACCATCCCTGGAGCCACGTGTTCAACTCCTTTCTCTCCCTATTCCTCACCTCACTAGCACGTGGTATGGGCAGCAAACCAGAGAAAACAACTCTGTTTGTCCTAGCTCTAAGCTTCCATCCTAGCTCCCCGAATTTCTGCCTCAAGTCCCCATCTCTCTTCCGACCTATGTCGTTGGTACCTATGTGGACCACGACTTGGGGCTGCTCTCCCTCCCCTCGGAGGATCCCAAAAACACGATCAGCGACATCACGGAACCTGGCACCCGGGAGGCAACACACCAACAGTGAGTCTCTCTCGTCCCCACAGAACCTCCTATCTGTCCCCCTAACTATCGAGTCCCCAGTGACTACTGCTCTGCTCCTCTTCCCCCTTCCCTTCTGAGCAGCAGGTGCCTCACTGCTTTCCCCTGGCATGTCATCCCGCCCAATTGTATCCAAAACAGTATATTTATTGTTGAGGGGAATGGCCACAGGGGGTCCCTGTACTGCCTGCCGGTTCCCTTTCTGTCCCCCAACTATCACCCATCTGTCTTTTTCTTTTATCCGGGGAGTGACTACCTCTCTGTCAGTCCTGTCAATAACCCCCTCTGCCTCCCGAATCCCAAAACCCCTTCATCAGCCCGAAACGTCAATTTTCCTGCTCCTCGGATGCTGCCTGACCTGCTGTGCTTTTCCAGCACCACTCTAATCTAGATTCTGTATCCTGTTTCAGTTAACTCCCCATTCCCTTTGATGCCTCTACCCCTAAGAATGATGTCAAACTCCTTGAAAACATTCAATTTCTGGGCCTCAAATAGAGAATTCCAAAATCTTCCTACTCTTTGGATGAAGATATTTTGAAAAGGAAAGGCTGGAACTTAGGACAGAAGAATAAGTTGACCACGTTGGACCATGTACCTGCATCTGGGAACAACTTACAGGAGTCTACAAAGTAGCTCAAGAACTCCATGGAGCATCATAAGCAATGGGGGCAAGCATACTAAATCATGATCATTTTAACTAGGAGATGGTGAGGACTGCAGATGCTGGAGTACCAGAATTGAAAAATGCGGTGCTGGAAAAACACAGCAGGCCAGGCAGCATCCGAGGAGCAGGAGAATCGACGTTTCGGGCATAAGCCCTTCTTCAGGAATGCTGGTACTCCAGCATCTGCAGTCCTCACTTTCTCCTAGGAATGAGGTACTAGGAGAAAGTGAGGACTGCAGATGCTGGAGTACCAGCATTCCTGAAGAAGGGCTTATGCCCGAAACGTCGATTCTCCTGCTCCTCGGATGCTGCCTGGCCTGCTGTGTTTTTCCAGCAACACATTTTTCAACCATGGTCATTTTAATCCAGGGATAAGATTAGTGCCCCCACCTTTATGAACTGAACCATTAAAAAAAAGTTGCAGTGGTCCACCAAGGACAGTCAAAAAGATTAACAAAATAAGTGATCTGAGTGACATCTCAGATCACAGGATAAAGAATTGGCTGTGTTGCATCAATATGTTGAAACATTCTCACCATCAAGAGTACAGATCTATGATAAAATAGAGAATGAAAGTGAGAGAGAGAATGATTAGACAAGGAAGATTAGATAATTCACAAATCAAGTCATGTACTGTCCGGTTAGCCAACACTGAACTGTGAAGGATATTAGACACCATGCTGTTATATTTAGAGAATGATGAATGAAAAGACCTATCAAGGTTATTCACTGAATTTACATGAGTCTGTTGGAATAAACCCGAGCCATACATGATATATGATGCTTCCAAATAAGCCTGTTGGTCTATAACCTGATGTTGTGTGATTTTTAACTTTATCCACGATGTAGATATTGAAGATGCCTCCTCTATAAAGCATGGTGGCTTAGTGGTTAGTACTGCTATCTCACAGTGTCAGAGACCTGGGTTGTATTCCACCCTTGGGTGACTGTCTGTGTACAGTTTGCACATTCTCCCCATGGCCGCGTGAGTTTTCCCCGGGTGGTCCAGTTTCTTCCCACAATTTGGGTTAGGGGGATTGACTGTGGTAAATTGCCCAGGGATGTGCAGGCTAGGTGGGTTAAACATGGTAAATGCAGGGTTACAGGGAGAGGATAGGAGGGTGGGTTTGGGTGGGATGCTGTTCAGAGGGTTTGTGTGGACCTGATGGGCTGAATGGCCTGCTTCCACACTGTAGGGATTCCATGATAAACAATACCCTTATCTCTCATGTTCAGTGAAACAGACCCAGGTGAAAGCAGATATCAAGAAATGGTGGAAAAGTGTCTAGTTGTACCCAGTCAGAACACTTGGAGTTTGCCAGTCATGTTACTACCTAAGCCTAATTGTTCAAATTGATTCTGAATGGGCTTCAGAAATATCATTGCAAAAATAAAGGCAGACTCCACACTTGGAAGACTGTATTGATCGGGATAGCAATGCCTGATTACTTACCAAATGGAGATCAAGATTACCATTGATGCCAGTGATTTGTGGAATGGGTATAATTCTGTTACAAGATTGTTCGGGCTTAGAAAAACCAATAGATCAAACTTTCCCAGAAAACTAAATCAATACCAAACGAGATACTCTATAGTGAGAAAAAAGCCGAGGATTACTATGGATTACTGGCTCTTAACTATTTTGAAGTGTATGTCGGTCATATCCACGAAAAGACATTGTTATATACTGATCATAATGTCATAATCTTTGTGGAAAAACTTAAAATCTAAAAGGACAGACTATTTCATTGGGGTTTACTATTTCAATCACACTTTTTCAAAACTGTTTGCCCCCTAGTGTGAATAATGTAATAACCAATGCTTTGTCCAGAATATATACGTATTCGAATTATATGAGAGGATATCAGAGGTAGTTGTGTTATATGTAAAGAAAAAGTGAAGTTCAGAGTGAGGATGTCTTAATTCTTTTAATGTTTCGTTTTGTTCGTACTTTACATTGAAATACGTTGAAAAACAATGTTTCATTCTTCCAAGCGTGAAGATTACAAAGATGCTTTGTATTTAAAATTAGATTAGATTAGATTCCCTACAGTGTGGAAACAGGCCCTTCGGCCCAACAAGCCCACACCGACCCTCCAAAGAGCAACCCCCCCAGGCCCATTCCCCTACATTTACCCCTGCACCTAACTCTACGGGCAATTTAGCATGGCCAATTCACTTAACCTGCACGTCTTTGGGGTAAAAGCAATGACTGCAGATGCTGGAAACCAGATTCTGGATTAGTGGTGCTGGAAGAGCACAGCAGTTCAGGCAGCATCCAAGGAGCAGTGAAATTGACGTTTCGGGCAAAAGCCCTTCATCAGGAATAAAGGCAGAGAGCCTGAAGCATGGAGAGATAAACTAGAGGAGGGTGGGAGGAAACCGGAGCACCCGGAGGAAGCCTACGCAGACACGGGGGGAATGTGCAAACTCCACACAGACAGTTATTTGAATTACTTGAGTTTTGAAGGATTGCGGAAAAAGGAATTTGTTTCAAGGTAGTGGAGAGACTTTGCGTGGCTTTCAAAAATAGGTCATTGAAAGTTCACAATGAACATTTTAACAGAGCTTCCAAAAATCACATGACTGTAGTAATTGCTTGTTTCTCTGTAGATGACTGTCAGCGATTTTTTTTTGACTTGGAGAATGTTTTATTTGATTCACTTGGAAGAAAGCCTGCTAAGAGCCAGTTAAATTGGAGGGAAGCCTGCGATGATCAAGTTGCCCAGCTGATCTCACCAAGTTTCAGTTCAGGATGAAACTAATTGTTCTTTTGAAAGAATATCGCAAGATTGTAATCCCTGAGCAGGCTGTGCCCACAAGACTTCAGAGAGTACTCTGCATGATTTGTGACTTAACTAAATGTGCCAGAACTTTTGAGCAACATATTCCAGAACATTCTATGCTTTATGCTTTCACCTATTTGATAAAGTGTATTTCTTTCAAAAAGCTAATCCCTGCAGAGAAACCTAATTTTATTACATCTGTTCCTGAAGAATGTGCCTTTTGGGCTATTTTTAGTGATAAGCAGCTATATTTCTATGTTACTGCCTGTGTTAACCAATTATTACATCTTAATTGAATGTATTTTGTTTTTATAATGAACTCATAATCATGTTTATTAAGAAATCTGGGTTGATTGACTTTTTTTGTTTAAAGTCTGATATAGGTAAAGTATTTAATTGGTTATCTAAAAATGAAATCTCTCAAGTGATGGCAATTTAGATAGAGACAGAACTTCAATTTATAAAGAAAACCTTTGTTTCAACTTAGAAATTGAGTTTAAATGCCTTAAAGTAGGCCAGTACATTTTATTACTTATTTTAATTTCCATATTTAACAGGATGTGGGCATCCTTGATAAGACCAGCATTTGTCACCCATCTTTAATTGCTTGTGAAGTGAGTGACTTGCTCGGCCATTTCAGAGGGTTGGTAAAAGTCAACCACGTTGCTGTGGGTCTGGAGTCACGTTTAGGCCAGGCCAGGGAAAGAAGACAGATTTTCATCCCTAAAGAACATGAGTGAACTAGATGGATTTTTACGATAATTGATAATAGTTTCACAATCATCTCGACTTCAGATTCTAATTAGTTGAATTGAACTTCCACCAGCCGCTCTAATGGCACTAGAACCTGCGCATGCTATTTAGTTTAGTTGCTGGATAGCTGACCAATTGTGCAGGTTCAGTTCTGGCACTGGCTAAGGACACAATGAAGTCCTTGCCACCTTAATCTTAGGTGTGGTGACCCTCACATCAAATTTACGCTCAAGTCATTTTAAAAAAAATTCATTCATGGGATGTGGGTGTCACTGGCTGAGCCAACATTTATTACCATCCTGAGTTGCCCTTGACTAAGATTCCTGATGAAGGGCTTTTGCCTGAAACGTCGATTACCCTGCTCCTCGAATGCTGCCTAACCTGCTGTGCTTTTCTAGCACCACACTCTCGAAGTTGAACCATTGCAGTCCACATGCCGCACCGTGCTGACAGCAGTGATGTTCTACAGGGATCAGTGCAGGGACCCCTGCTGTTTGTAACATATATAAATGGTTTGGAGGAGAATTAGGTGATCTGATTAGTAAGCTTGCAGAAGGGACAATGACTGGGGAGCTGCAGATAGTGAAGAGGATTGCCAGAGGATACAGCAGGCTAGATACAGGTTGGAGATTTGGATAGAGACATGACAGATGGAATTTAATCCACTCAGATGTAAAGTGATGCATTTTGGAAGGTCTAATCCAGGAGGGGAATATGCAGAAAATGGCAGACCCTTAGTAGCATTAACATACAGTGAGATCTACAAGTCCACTACAAGTGTACAAGTCCACAGTTCCCTGAAATTGTCAACACAAGTGGATAAGATGGTCAAGATGGCTCATGTCGTGCTTCCTTTCATCGGTCACGATATAGAGTATAAAAATTAGCAAGTCATGTTGCAGTTGTATAGAACTTTAGTTAGGCCACATTTGTACAGTTCTGGTCGCCACTCTACCAGAGGATATGGATGCTTCGAAGAGGATACAGAAATGGCTTACCAGGATGTTGCCTGATTTTACAGGGTATTAGCTATGAGGACAGATTGGATAAACTTGATTTGTTTTCACTTGAACCTTGGAGGCTGACGGGGCAACCTGATAGAGGTTTACAAAATTGGGAGGTCTGAATAGAATGGATAGTCAAAGCCTTTTTCCCAGGGTCGAAATGTCAATGCCACCGTGGGGAGGGAGGAAGTTCCAGGACTTTGACCTGACAACACTGAAGGGATGGCGATATACATGTACTGTCACATGCTAATGTGTTTGTGGTCACTCCCTGGTACCTCACACTGCGTATGTTCTTTTTTCCCCCTTTGCAGGCTTTCTAAGCACAGGTGACCAAGCTGCCAAAGGCAATTATGGATTGCTGGACCAAATTCAGGCATTAAGGTGGATCAGTGAAAATATCGGAGCTTTTGGAGGAGATTCGATGCGGATTACAGTCTTTGGATCTGGGGCAGGAGCATCCTGTGTCAGTTTACTGACACTCTCCCATTATTCAGAAGGTAAGAACATCAAGGCTAATTGCAACATGTAAGCACACAAACAAAGGGCCTATATCTGCTCTGAAGCCTTATGGTTTAAGAAACAGAAAAAGGCCATTCAACCCCTTGACCTTGCTACGTAAGACCAGAGCTGATCTGATTGTAACCCTCAAATTCACATTCACTTTCATTTTTCACCCTTAACAAGAGTCTATCTACCTTGGACTTCAAAATATTGAAAGCTTCTGCTTCCACTGATATTTCAGGAAGAGTGCTCCAAAGGCTCAATCTTAAATGAGAATACTTTGCCTCATCTCCATTTTAAATCAGTGACTCCTTATTTGTAAGCAGGTTAGTGCTAGTTCTTGATTCTCTCCTAAGAAGAAACATTCTCTCCATATCTGTTCTGTCAAGATGCCTCAGTCTTATATGTTTCAATTAAGTTACCTCTTACTCGAACAAATACAACCAACTTTCCTCGTCAGACAACCCACTCATTCCAGATATTGGTCTTGGGAACTTTGTTTGAACTACCTCCCGTACATTACATCCTTCCTTAATTGACAAGAGCATTGATGAGGGCAGGGCAATGGATGTTGCCTACATGGACTTCAGCAAGGCCTTTGACAAGGTCCCTCATGGCAGGCTGATATAAAAGGTGACATCACAGGGGATCCGCGTTGAACTGGTAAAATGGATACAGAACTGGCTCTTTCATAGAAAACAGTGAGTAGCAGTGGGAGGGGATATTTCTGACTTGCGATCTGTGACCAGTGATGTTCCACAGAGATCAGTGCTGGGATTTATATTGTTTGTGATATATAAAAATGATTTGAAGGAGAATCTAGTGGTCTGATTAATAAGCTTATGGAAGTTAGAAAGATTGGGGGAGCTGTGAGTATTGAGAAGAATTACCAGAGGATGTAGCAGGATATGTGTAGTGCTGGATACTTGGCAGAAAAATGGCAGATATAACTTAAAATGGTCAAATGCAAAGTGGTGAGGGAGAGGAGTAAAAGTGAATGACATAACCCTCAAAAGCATTAGCACACAGAAGGATCCAGGCATACAGGTCCACAGTTCCCTGACAGTGGCAACTCAAGTGGATAAGGTAAAAAAGAAAACGTATGGCACGCTTGCCTTCATTGATCAGTGCATAGAGTGTAAAAATTAGCAACTCATGTTGTGGTTATATAGAACTTTAATTAGGCCACATTTGGAATGTTGTTTACAGTTCTGGTCACCACACTACCAGAAGGTCGTGGAGGCTCCGAGAAGGGCACAATAAAAGGTTTAGAGAGATGTTCCTGATTTGGAGGGCATTAGCCATAGAGATTGGACAAACTTAGTTTGTTTGCACTTGAACTTTGAAAGCTGAGGGGTGACTAAACAGAGGTTTACAGAACTATGAGAGGCACGGATAGAATGGATAGTCGGAGTCTTTTTCCCAGAGTGGGAATGTAAGTTACTCGTGGTGTAGATGTAAAGTAAAAGGGAGAAAGTTTAAGAGATATGAGAGGCACGGTTCTTACACAGAGGGTGGTAAGTGCCTGGAATGCACTGCCAGAGGGGTTGATAGAAGCAGTTATAGCAACAATGTTTAAGAGGCATCTTGATGTATACATGAATAGGCAGGGAACAGAGGGATACAAACTGCATGAAGACAAAAAGTTTTTAGTTTAGACACGTGTCATGTGTTGGCGCAGACCTGGTGGGGCAAACAGCCTTTTCCTGTGCTGTGCTGTTCTTTGTAATGCTGTAAACTGTACGACAGATGCAGTCTTGCCATTGCACTGTAGAACTGAAGCATAATCTCCTTACTAAATAAATCCTGGAAGAATTGCGGATGCTGGAAATCAAAAAACAAAGTTCTGAGGAAGGGTCACTGGACCTGAAACATTAACTCTGATTTCTCTCCAAATTTGCTGCCAGACTTGCTGAGCTTTTCCAACATTTTCCATTTTGTTGTGTTCATAATCTCTCTACTGTTGTACTCAATTTCCTCACAATAAATGATAACATTCATCAGCTTTATTGATTACTTGTTGTATCTGCATTCTAGCTGTTTTGATCCATGCACTAAGACATCCGGATCCCTCAGAATCTCAGAGATCTGCAATCTCTCATCATTTAAATTATGTGCTTCTTTGGTATTCTTCCTGATAAAATGGACAAATTCACATTTTCTCACATTGTACTGCATTTGCCATGTCTTTTCCCACATACATAACTGGTCTATATTATTTTGTAACCTCCTCATCCCATCTACAAACTTACTTTCGTATCTATTTTTGTGTCCTCAGCATATTTGGCAAAAATTCTGTTCCTTCATCCAAGTCATTTAAATAAGTTACAAAAAGGTGATGTCCCAGCACTAGTCCCTGTGGCACACAAATCAGTACAGCTTAACAACCATAAAAAAAACACATTTAACCTTAATCTCAGCTTTTTGTAATGTACTGGTACCCACTTCCTGAACTTTGACTTTCTGCAATAACCTTTGATGTGGTATTTTATAAAAGGCCTTCTGCAAATCTAAGTATAGTGCTTCCACTGATTTCTCTTTATCTGTCACACAAGTTTCTTCCTCAAAGAACTCTGAAAGGTAAGTCAAGCCTGAAGTCCCTTTCACAAAACCCTGTTGACTCTGCCTGCTTACCTTGAACTTTCCATTTACCCTGCCATTGCTTCTTTACTAATATTTTCTAAAATTTTCCCGAAGACAGATGTTAAGCTAAATGTCCCATAGTTTCCTGCTTACTTTCTCCCTCCCATTTAATGATGTGGAGGTGCCAATGTTGGACTGGGGTGGACAAACATAAAAGTCACACGACACCAGGATATAGTCCAGCAGGTTTATTTGACGAAGGAGCAGCACTCTGAAAGCTCGTCCTTGCAAATAAACCTATTGGACTATAACCTAGTGTTGTGTGATTTTTAACCCTCCATTTTAGATAAAGGAGTTACATTTTCAATTTCTACATCTACTAGAATCTCCCCTGAATGTGGACAATTAAACCCAATGCATTTCATTTGCCACTTCTTTTGAGACCTTAGGATGATGTCCTTTAAGCTCTAAGCACTAGACAGTCATAACTCCAATAATTTCCTTAGGACCACCTCTCTGGGGATAGTAATTTTCCTGTGTTCCTCCCTCACTTCTATTTCCTAACTTGTAAGTGCTTCTCGATGTTATTTGTGTCCTCTACATTGAATTATGTTGCAAAATACTCATTCATCTGGCATCTCTTTATTTTCCATTGTTAATGCTCCAGTTTCTGTGGAGCCAACACTCACTTTGTTAACTCTTTCCTTCCTTAAATGTTTATAGAAACTCTAACTAGCTGCTTTTATATTTTTGTTCAGCTTTCTGTAACTCCAGATTTTCCCTCACTATTATTTTTTGTCATTCTTCTCTTTCTTTAAACATTCAATACAATCTTCTGACCTTCTACCTCTCATGGCAATGTTATATTTCTTTAAGCTTGTTACTGTCTTAATCCTTTCTTGTTAACCATGGATGGTGGGTCTATCCTTCAGAATTTTAACTTGCAGAACCTAATTATACGGCGTATTTTCAAATATCCCTCTAAATATCTGCCCCTGCTTCTCCATTGACGCATCATTTTTAATAAAAATCTGATGAGCCAATTCACTTTAGCCAACTGTACATATACAATTTCCCTTAAAATTTGAAAAATAACATTGACCCCACTCCTCCCTCCTGCTGAACAGACTTGAACTTTAGAAATAGCATAATCTTCTGTCACTTACCAGATACTGACCAAATAATTAGCTTCTTCTCCTCTAAAAGGACAAGAACCAATTACTGGAGGCTGAAACAATGAGAAATAAAAACAAAAATAATGAGGCACCTCTTTCCCTTCCTTTCTTAATCATCCAAATCCCAATACTTGTTGCATTACGTTGGCTAGTTTTATATGCATCCAAAACAAAATGACTCTTTCTGACTCAATTGCAGAGGAACTGATTCCAGCTGCTTTTTTAATTGAACTAAGCAAAACTGTTCTTTGAATGATGCCGTTATTAGTTTAGACTATATTCCCAACAGTTTGGAAACAGGCCCTTCGACCCAAAAGTCCACACTGACCCTCCAAATAGTAACCTACCCAGACCCATTTTCCCTCTGACTAATGCACCTAACACTATGGGCAATTTAGCATGGCCAGTTCACCTGACCTGCACACCTTTGGGCTGTTGGACTGGGGTGTACAGAGTTAAAAATCACACAACACCAGGTTATAGTCCAACAGGTTTATTTGGAAGCACTAGCTTTCAGTGACAACCATCTGATGAAGGAGCTGTGCTCCGAAAGCTAGTGCTTTCAAATAAACCTGTTGGACTATAACCTGGTGTCATGTGATTGTTAACTTTGTTCTTTGAATGGACACCTTGTAAAAAACCTTGCTTAAGGTAAGGAACGTTAGAAATTAACTTGTCAATGTTAATTAAAATGTCAACTGCAGACAAAATTTATACAATGAAATTAGAACCCTTGTACTCATCACTTTCCAGCATTCAGTCCTAGGTCAAACTGATTTGGCCAATTTTATATTCTCCTAACAGAAATACCTCATTTTTGAAGAATTAGTTTCAAATGCTTCTTTAATTAACTCAGACCCACTATTGTTGCAGTGGATATCTTGTTAAATGCTGTTTAAAGCTGTGAACTTTACAGTTTAGACTATAAATTTTCAGTTAGTGTGAAATACATACAAAATTAGATTTACAGAAAAGTATTGAATCTTATCTTAACCACCAACTATCAGCAATATGTTGAAGTAACCGACCTGGCCAGAGTTTTATTAGGATCTATTAAAGGCTGCTAACAGCGAGGATAATTTATTTTTGATGAACGTAAAAGGATATACAGACTTGGATTTTCAGTCTTGAGACTGGTGTGCAGTGTTGAGATATCTCACTACTCGATTAATCCTCCCCAAGGAAGAGGTGCTCTGAATGTACAGGTATTCATTCCTGGGTTGGGGTAGAGGTGTGGGAATGTGTTTGGGACAAATCAGGACTGTCATGTGTTGAGGTGATTGGTAAAAATATCTGCTTGGCTTACTTGGATGGCAACTCAGTTGTTTGGCTAAATATTAGTCCCTTTAGACTGCACACCTTACTCTCATCAACTCCCACCCACTCCCCATGCCCATTATTACCAGCTCATACCAACCCATGGTGCCTACACAACACTCTTTGTCCTTTTACCCTCCATGACAACTCATCCAGTAAATATATGACAACTTCAGGAGCTGTTGTGAGATAAAATAAAATACATTTCCAAATATCCCTGGCAGGTCTTACTGCAAAATAGCACTGTCATTCATGAAAAGTCATTCAATACATTTAGCTTCCCTTAAATCCTTAAATATTTTGATTTCGTTAAAAGAGACACATCAACAATAGCTGGTTGTTTAATTGATGTTTTCAATCAAACTACGAGCCCTATGGCTCCCCACTGCAATAATGTTAGGTTGTGGAAGTAGTCAAACTGGAATAATGCTATAATACAAGTTTTTTGGGTTATGTCAAAACACACAACTGAAGGCTTGGACGATTAAATGACTTGACAGCTTGGCAATGCCATTGACCTGGTCCATCTTTTATGTGAATTTATGTCTATTCTAAACATTTATGATGCCCACACTTCCCCTCTCCTTGCTCCAGTAAAATTGGGTTCCATTTGAACTGAGTTCAAAGGGCTCTGATAAGTTCAGTTTCACCCAGGTGTGATTCATGTCTTCCCCAATTCCCCTACTGACGAAAATAGGTCCTGACAGAAAGGTGGGGGTAATATTTTGGATTTAGGATTGAATATGCTGCGGAGTGCTCAGAGACTTTGCAAAACTCTTGGTGCCAACGTGTCATAAAAAGTAAAGAAATACTTTGAAATTTACACTGCAGATTATGTGTACAGCTTTGATTAAATTTCAGCCTTGAAATGTTAGCTGGCTGTGTCTCAGTCCATACACCATGTAGCTACTTGAGGTGTAACACTGTTGAGTTGTCTAAGTATAATGAAGGAACTATTAACTAGCAGCTACTCAGTACACGCAGCATCTCCAAGGTAAAATTAACATCTGTTGCAGATGCTGATAGCACATTGTAAGCCTTAATGATTGATAAAATAATTGTACCATGGTACAATCCCTACAGCGCAGAGACAGGCCATTTAGCCCAACAGGTCCACACCAAACCACTGAAGAGTATCCCACCGAGACCTATTCCCTTAACCCACATCACTGAACACCATGGGCAACTTCGTCTCCAAATCTACACACCTTTGGACTGTGGGAGACCCATCCAGACACAGGGAGAATGCGCAAACTCTGCACAGACGGTCGCCTGAGGCTGGAATTGAACCTGGGTCCCTGGCACCTTGAGCAACAGTGTTAACCACTGAGCCACCACGCCACTCCAAGGTTGATAGCACATAGTTCCTCTACCCCATTCCAACCCATTCCAAAATTAGTCTTTCAGGTGTTTAGCAAATAGTTTCAAAGGAAAAAATGCAACAATCAAATTCTTCTTTGAATACAGGATAGTTTAGCTACTGGAGAAAAGCAGATGATGTTTATGTTTCATTTCAAACCAAAGTAAGCAGATCTGCATCAATTCACAAATTGAACCTTGCACTTATATAGTGCCTTCAGTAGAATAAAAAATCCTAAGGTGCTCTGCATGGGTGTTAGCAAATAGAAATTGATACTAAGTCACCTGAGAAGATTTGAAGCCAGGTGACTGGAGGTTAATGTAAAGGGGTAGGTTTTAAGGTGCATCTTAATGGATTAGAGAGAAATTAATAGGCAGAGGGTTTAGATAAAAGAAAATATACTACTGATACTGGAAATCTGAAACAAACACACAACAGAAACCCACCAGGAAAGGCAGAATCTGTGGCGAAAGAAAGAGAGTTAACATTTCGAGCCCACCATAACCCTTCTTCAGGACTGAGAGAACTTAGAGTTCGGGTCAGAGCTTCCCAAGCCATTGAGGCTTGAAATTATTTTGACCCCTCTGTGGGGGGTTGGGGGCGAGTGTGAGGAGGCGGGGGATGGGGGGATGGCAGCTAGGGAAGAGAGGCTAGGACCTGTGGGAGCACACATGGGAGCTGGCTGTGTGGTGGTGAGGAGAGAGGGGGCTGACTGTGTGGTGGTG
>NC_057715.1:110985830-111008709 GCF_004010195.1 Chiloscyllium plagiosum | reverse complement strand
TGCTGTGTGGTGCTGAGAGGATGACGGGGGGGGGGGTGGCGGACTGTGTGGTGGTGAAGAGAGAGACCTATGGGAGCTGAGTGCAGCTACCTATCAGAGCGAGAGCAAACGTACTGCAACTGAGTCAGAGCTGTGTGACAGGCATTATTAACTCAGAGCCTGTGACCTCAAAAAGAGAGGGGAAAGATATAGAAGAGACCTAAGGGTCAACCTTTTCACGCAGAGGGTGGTGCGTGGATGGAATGAGCTGCCAGAGGAAGTGATGTAAACTGGTACAATGACAGCATTTAAAAGGCATCTGGATGGGTATATGTATAGGAAGGGTTTAAAGGAATATGGGCCAAGTGCTGGCAAATGGGACTAGATTAATTTAGGATATCTGGTTGGCGTGAATGAGTTGGTATGAAGCGTCTGTTTCCAAACTGTATATCTCTATGACTCTATGTCAGCTTACTTATGGTTCCTGATCTCACTTTGAGAAAATCTGGCCCAGGTAGGTTAAAAAATAAATTCTTTAAGGGATGTGGCGATGCTGACAAGGCCTGTATTTATTGCCCACCCCTAATTGCCCTTAAATAGCCTCCAAGGCTAGTTCTGAGGGCAGGTAAGAGTCAACCACTTTGCTGTAGGTCTGGAGTCATGTGCAGGACAGAGAGATTTCCATCCCTAAAGGACCCTGGTAAGTCAGATAGAGTTTTACAACCCTCCACTATGGTTTTATGGAATATATGGTCCAAATTCTTGATGAAAATCAACTTAAGTTACAACCACCTGCTAAGTAGCTTGGACCTGAAATACATTAGCAGCTGGGCTATGATGTCACCATCACCCCATTCCTGAAGGGATTGGCAGAGCGGATTAACTTGGAGACACTCACGAGGTCAGAATTGGCAGGGTGCAGAGGTCAAGGGAGCTCAGAGCTTGAGGATACCCAGGAGAGATAGAGAGGGGCAAAGTCATGGGGATATTTGCAAACAGGACAAGAAGTTTCAAATAGATTTGCTGTCTCACTAGTCATTGGACATGGGGGAGTTAGGATAGTGGGACCTGGGTTAGGGTTAGGGTTAGGATTAGGAAAAGTTCTGGCATGGGCAGCAGAATTCTGAATGAGCTCAAGGTTAACTAGGGAAGTGGGGGGGGGAGGGATGGTGGTGCGGGGTGGGTGGGGGCAGATTGGTAGAATGTGAGAGGTCAGCCTGGAGCCTATTAAACTGGCAATTCTGCAGTTAACCTGGAGACAGAATGAAGAAAGAAATCAGTTATCTTTCGAAGTGTTCAGATGCAGGGATTGATTGAAAGGAGGAAGCTGCCAATCCTGGGGACAATAGGAGCAAATATGATCAAAAGTCAATCTCACTGCTTTGCAGGAATTAATCTTCAATTGGCAGCTCCCTTACATATTTATCCAATTTTCCTTTAAAATCATTTCCAAATGCAATCCCACAATGTTTATGACCGTCTCCTGTCAGTCTGATGGATGCTGTTTGCCTTTATTTTAAGAAAATACTTTATTTGCCTCATTTTCACTGTCCTTGAGGGGAGCTCTATTTGGTCAATGTGTTTTGTGTGAGGGACCTGTTATGGATATTAAAATTCACTGAGGGGCTTTGGAAGCCAAGATTTGAGGACTAAAACTGAAACCCCAAACCCCAACACTGGGCATTTTCTAACAGGTTGGCTAGAAATATCCCACACAGTTTGGCTGACATTCCATCACCACCTTCCATCAAAGTCTTGAGCGGTCTTACTGCCCTCCCAGGCTCTGCGATCGATACCAATCAAACAAACCTCTGTGATCTCGGTGTTCCTCCAACTTTGACCTCTCATGCATTCCTGATTTTCCTTCCCCTGCCATGACCTTCAAACTTGTCAAACCTGAGATGGTGGGGGAGTGGAGTTGTGGCAATTTTCCTTTTCCAGCACTCGTTAATCCGTGGTAGGGCATGACTTCAGAGAGGAAGGGAGGAGATCTGTACTCATGTGTGTACACCTGACTCTGGCGAACCCAAGAACACAGCCTGTTATCCCAAGGAAGCCACAAGCAACTGATGGCACTCCTGCGAGGCTGCAGGGGATCGCAGATTTGTCCCTGTGTCCGATCGTAAAGAATTTGAAATTCCCTAAAGAACAGAGTCAGTACAGAGGCTGATGCTCCGGTGCAGTACTGGGAGAGCACTGCATTGTTGGGGGTGCCATATTTCACAGTCACGGTGTTAACCCTATCTGCTGTCCCTTTGCACAATTTGGCAGAACAGCTCAACTAACATTTAAAAGAAAGCAAATTAATTGGTCAGCAAACAAAAACGGAAGGTCAGGCAACATCCGTAGAGAGAAAGCATTGCTGCCCCCTCTCCACTTCATGTCAGCTCTAAGGAAGAGTCACTAAGACCCGAAACGCTAGCTTGCTCTCTCTCCATGGATGCTGCCTGACTCACTGAGAATTCCAGCATTTGTTGTTTTCAGTACAGATTCCAGCATCTGTAGTAACGTGCTCCTACATTAATCAGTCATCTGTCTCAGTAGCATTACTAAGGTATTCCTGTGTGTAATTTGAATGCTGCATTTTCCCTTATCGGGATTGCAAGGTTGGCATGTGTTACCTAGCTCTAACCGTTCTTGAACTGAGTTGCCTGTGAGGTTACTTCAGAGGGCAGTTCAGACCGAGTGCTGTGGGAATGGAACTCACGATTAAGACGGTAGGTCAGACTGGGCAAGAATGGACAACAAACAACAATACTTTCATGATCATCAGCGAGCTTTCAATTCCAGATTTCCAATTGTAGTGACTGGAACGAAGGCCAGGTGGATCTCCATGATCTCTGATTGAGGTTGTTAACCTGGGACAATCAGGGAGCCCTGGCTGACAGAAGTCATTGTTACTGTTTTGTAATGATTGAAACTGGGATTTGAGGTTTGTCCTCATTTCCCTGAAAACTAGTTGAACAGTAGGATTTGGGGCATGGCTTTGCCATTCCTCTCCCTTGTAAAATTGCTGTTTCTTTGTATACAGCTGTTATTGTTAATTGTTTTGTGAACTGTGTATTGTTTAATAAAATAGCATGGTGGCACAGTGGTTAGCACTGCTGCCTCACACTGCCAGAGACCCGGGTTCAATTCCTGCCTCAGGCAACTGTCTGTGTGGAGTTTGCACACGTTCTCCCCGTGTCTGCGTGGGTTTCCTCCGGGTGCTCCGGTTTCCTCCCACAGTCCTAAAATGTGCAGGTTAGGTGAATTGGCCACGCTAAATTGCCCGTAGTGTTAGGTGAAGGAGTAAGTGTAGGGGAATGGGTCTGGGTGGGTTGCTCTTCGGAGGTTCGGTGTGGACTTGTTGGGCCAAAGGGCCTGTTTCCACACTGTAAGTAATCTAATCTAATCATAAACAGGAGTCTGCTCACTGTAGGGACTGGCTCTAAGCTAGCTGTTCAGAGCCCAGGTACTGTAAGTGTAAATAAAAGGTGACTTGGTGACGGGATACCAGCCTCTGTGGGGTTATTTCACCAATTGTAATTCAAACTGCCATGTTAAAGAGTGAACCTAGACCATTAACTTTGATTTCTGGCTATTAGTACAGTAACATTACCACTCTGCTATTACCTCCTCTGGATTTCCTCTATGACAAAAATAAATATCCTTCAAAGTACATCCTTTGCTTTGAGGTGCATTGGAATATTATGAATTCACTTTGATTTGACATTTCATCTTGAAGAACTGCACGTCCAACAGCATAACACTCCCTCAGCATTCAGCCTACATACTGTGCTCAAGTTCAAAAGCTAAGACTTGAACCCATGCCCTCTTGGCTCACTGATACATATACTACAGCCTTAGACAGTGCGATAAACTTTGATAAATTGCAGTGTGTGCAGTGTGAGCCATCTCTATGTAAGTGTCTGAATGCTACCTGTGGTGGATGAGATTGCATGCTACTCCCAATTAGGCTGATGGATGTCAATGGTGGATTTTTGATCCCTTTGCCGGTGGAGTCAGCAATTCCAATGAGTGGAGGAGATAAGAGCATTATTCACTGGTGCTGCAGGGGAAAAGTACAGGAGGGAGAGCGTGGTATTAATTGCCCAACTCAGCAAGCTTTGCTCAACATTTGATTGTGAACCTTTTGTGGAATTGAAGCAATAGATGTCAAAAACGAGGCTTGGCAAATTCAACAATCAGTTTTCCTTTTAATGATTGGTACTTTCTCATGATGTGTGTTTTTGCACTTTTGAGTTGACTGATTTTATTTTTGAGCAAAGTGGTATATCTCACCCTTCCTCTACCCTGTTAGTGACAGTATTGGGGCCAGGGATCTGATCAGTCTCTGTGACAACAACTACAGAACGAAAGCTTGTGACCCCTCTGCAAATTATCCTGCCAACTGTCACACCAACCACTACCTTGTACTCAAAAATAGAGGAGAATGGGGAACCATGGGAGGTAGATACAGTCACAATATAGACTAGCCTTGATCACAATAGAGCAGGCTTACTGGTGTTGCGACATGTGCTAATGTGAACCAGCCACACTGAAAAGATTCACCCAGTGCTGTAACCTGTTAAAATTCAAGAGGCAAATAACTATCCCAGAGGTCACTATTTAAAGTAAAAATTAACTACTTTATTCTTTAAGTCTGACTGAGAATATTAAAACCAACAACTATTTATAATTCCTTTCTCTTAAACCTATCTTTTACCTTCCCCTCTACAATACTAGTCCGATAAAGAATCCCGATTAAGGTTTCCAAAAAAAAATTAAACTTTCAAAACCAACCCAGCTGTTGAATCTTCTCTTTGTATCTTCCTCTGCAGGTTTTCCTCTGTCGTCTTTTCGATGTTCTATTGTGCAATCTTCTTACAGACCTTTCAGAGCACTGTTCTGTTGGCAGCTTGGCAGTTCTCCCCCAAACTGTTCAAACAGTCTGGTTTTATACCCCAAAACATAGGATTGTTTCATTGGTTTTAATGTTATCAAAATACTAAATTCAAATTTGATTGGACTTTGGCATCTTGGGGCATAATTTAAACCGATTGACGGAATTTGAATTTGGTTTTTGTATCATGGCAACTCATCTGCACTATTGGTTTCATAGTCAAATGTTAAATTTTAACTTGTTTCAGTACTCTCTGTGCCTGTCTAAGTCCGTGCATCGGATTACAATAGGATCTTGATTAGATGAGCCAATGGGCTGAGGAGTGGCAGTTGGAGTTTAATTTAGATAAATGCGAGGTCCTCCATTTTGCGAAAGCAAATCTTAACAGGACTTATACGCTTAATGGTAAGGCCCTAGGGAGTGTTGCTGAACAAAGAGACCTTGGAGGGCAGGTTCATAGTTCCTTGAAAGTAGAGTTGCAGGTAGATAGGATAATGAAGAAGGGGTTTGGTATGCTTTCCTTTATTGGTCAGAGCATTGAGTATAGGAGTTGGGAGGTCATGTTGCAGCTGGAGAGGACAGTGGTTAGGCCACTTTTGGAATATTGCATGCAATTCTGTTGTAAAACTTGAAAGTGTTCATAAAAGATTTACACAGATGTTGCCAGGGTTGGAGGATTTGAGCTATAGGGAGAGGCTGAATAGGCTGGTGCTGTTTTCCATGGAGCGTCGGAAGCTGAGGGGTGACCTTATAGAGGTTTACAAAATCATGAAGGGCATGGATAGGGTAAATGGACAAGATCTTTTCCCTGCTCCTCGGATGCTGCCTGACCTGCTGTGCTTTTCCAGCACCACTCTAATCTAGACCATGGAGTGCAGGAGTCCAGACCTAGAGGGCAGAACTAGACTCTGGAGTCACAAATATTGCCGGACCACTACGGCAGTTACCTTCCCCTAAAGGACATTAGTGAACCATTGGGTGGCTTTACCAAAACCTGATTCATGTTAAAAAGCATCATTAGACTCTTAATTGGAATTTGATTAAAAATCTGCAATTCCCCAGCTGCTGTAGTAGGATTTGAATGTGAGTCCCCAGAGCATTATCTGGGTCTCTAGATTAATATTCTAGTGATTAAACCATGAGACCATCCCCTCTACTATAGCCTGTCAAGGCATGAGCAGCTGAAGGGGAAGGATGCTGTGGTCTAGGTGATGTCAGTATCAAAGACATGAGTAGTTCTAGAAAGGAGCTTCTGCTGAAAGAATATGAGTAGCAAGGCACTCAGAAAGCAGAATGTCATAGGTGGGGACATTGCCTGAGCCATGAGTAAATTGGCACAGACTGAATAAGGTTAGAGCAGTGAATGTATGGCTCAAAGATTGGTGTGGGGGAAGTAGGCTCCAGTTTGTGGGGCCCTGGTTCCAGTTCTGGGGGATGGGGCATTTTGCTTTTGGGATCATTTACACTCGGAACTGGTGGGTCACATGACTCAGGAAAAACAGAGGGCCTTAACTTAAATAAAATGGATCAAGATGTGACAAATAAAGAGGTAAAGTTAGGGCAGGAGAGCAACATGTGAATTGCAGGCATGGTAGGCAGGGGCAGAGTGAAAAGAGATCTCATTGTGACAAAGATAATGACACAGTGGCCCAGTGGTTAGCACTGCTGACCCACAGTGGCAGGGACTGAGTTTGACTCCAACTTTGGGTGACTTGTGGAGTTTGCATGTTCTGTCCCTGGGTTCTGCTGGGAGTATCGATTTCTTCTCACAGCCCAATGATGTGCAGGTTAGGGTGGATTGGCCATGCTAAATTGTTCCGTAGTGTCCAGGGATGTGCAAGCTAGGTGGATTAGTGAAGGAGAATGCAGTGTTATGGAGTCTGGGGAATGCACTGTGGAGGGTCAGTGAGGACCCGATGGGCTGGATGTCCTCTTCTGCACTATAGGCACTACGATAACAAAAACACAATCTGAAAACTTTATACAAAGCATTCATTACAAAGCAAACAAATCAATAGTGCATGCTGAAGTAAATGAAGATGATATGATAGCCATTATAGAAATGTATTTACACAATGACAATGATTAGGTCTTGATAATTGAAAGGTCTATGATATTACTTACAGGCTGGAAGCTAAGTAAAGGTGGAAAGATTGCACACTCAATCAAAGCTGGCATTTCTGATAAATAGGGATGAGTTTGGATCAGTAGATCAGGACATAAAGTCAGTTTCACTGAGACGAGGAATAGTAGGGGAAAATAATTATTGCTGGGAATATTCCATAGGGTCAAATAGTCACCATAATGTAGGACAGAGTGTTCAAGAAGTGGGTGCTGTGATAATGGGACAGCTTTAATCTTCATAAATTAGAAAAATCAGGTATGCAATGCTAACAAGGATGAAGAGTTATCTGGACTTGAAGCATTAGCTTGCTCTTTCACCATGGATGCTGCCTGACCCGTTGTGATTTCCAACATTTTTTGTTTTCAGTCCTGAGGATTGAGTTAGCTGAATGCTTTCAAGATACTTTCTGATACCATTCAAGGCACATGTTACCTTTGACATAATTTTGTGTAACAAGATTAATTCATGACCTCAGAGAAAAGGCACCTCAAGGTAGCAATGGCCACAATATGATTAATTGTTACATTAAGTTTGAAAGGGAGAAGAGTGGGTCTGAGGCTAGTGTTTTAAACTCACAAAGGGGCAACTGTGTGGGTGTGTACGCATAGCTAGCTGAATTCAACTGAGATTTTGGGCTACTAAATGGACAAATAGACAAATGATGGTGGACTTTAGCTGGATATCCGAGAATACTGAGAAGAAGAATATTCTGACTGGAAATGTAAATTCCAAGGGGAGTTTCCAACCCACCACTTTCAGTTAACTAAAGAAATTAATGAAAGCATCAAACTTAAAGAAATAGCAGATAATTGTGCAAAGTTGAGTGGCAGGTCAAATGATTGGTCAGAACGTTAAAAAAATGATGAATGAAACGAATATGTGGCGATTGGAACCAGTTGGATCTCATTGACTATGAGATCCTTGATTGGGGTTGTTAACCTGGGCCAATCAGGGAGCCCTGGCTGACAGAGATAAACAGGAGATTCAGAGAGTCTCCCTATTCCAGGGACTGGCTCTGAGCTGTCTGGTCAGAGTCATTGTACTGTGAATGAATAAATAAAGGGGGACTTGGTAACAGGAATACTGGACTCTGTACAGCTATTTCAGGTTAATAAAATCAATTAGCATATGAGAGGAAGTTATATAGTAGTGTAAAAACAGATAGTGAGAGTCTCTACAGGTACCTAAAAGGAAAAGGAATAAGAACAGAGAGTCTTGGTCCTCTGGAGAGTGAGAATGAAGAGTTAATATTAGATAATAAGGAAGTGTTCGATGAAATGAATGAATACAGAAGTTGCTGGAGAAACTCAGCAGGTCTGGCAATATCTATAGGGAGAAAAGCAGAGTTAATATTTTGGATACATTGACCCTCATCAGTTCAGAACAAGGAATACTGGACTCGAAACGTTAATACTGCTTTCTCCCCACAGATGCTGCCAGACCTGCTGAGTTTCTCCAGCAACGTCTGCTTTTTGTTCCGGATTTCTAACATCCATCATCTTTAGATGCTTTGAAATAAATGAACGTTGTCACTGTAGAGGATATAAAAAACATTTCAGTAATAACTGAATTAAGCAGTGGAAGGGAGACAGAGAGAGGAACCTGATGAAATGGTGCTGAGCGCATTGAAGCAGGACCCTCTTAGTTCTTGGTTCTTTAAAGAGTTGGCTGTGCACTTAGAAAACTCAAGGTCATGGGGAACAGTCAGCATGGCTTCATCAAATGGAAATCATGTTCAAATAACTTTTGGGGGCATGATGGTTCAGTGGTTAGTCGTGCTGCCTCACAGCGCTGGGGACCCGGTTTCGAGCACAGCCCTTGGGTGACTGTCTGTGTGGAGTTGCATGTTCTCCCTGTGTCTTGTGTGGAGTTGCAATTTCTTCCCGTGTCTGTATGGAGTTACATGTTCTCCCCATGTCTTGTGTGGAGTTGCATGTTCTTCCCGTGTCTGTATGGAGTTGCATATTTTTCCCATGTCTGTGTGGGTTTCCTCCTGTTGCCCTGGTTTCCCGCCGCAGTCTAAAGATGTGTTGTTTAAATGGATTGGTCATGTTAAATTGTCCAAATCAGCGGTTTTTAATTGATTAGTGAGTTTTTTGCGACATACTAACTAATACAAAGCAGGTAACTGATCCAACTGAAAGGTAATGAGAACTTCATTACAACACTTTGGGAAACTAAATTTTATCTCTTACTCAATTAAAGATCCCCCTGCCTCCCCTTTAAAAATCGATGCGTGAGACAGGAAAATGTGCCCGATTTCTCACTCTCTCTCTCTCTCTCTCTCTCCACCATGAATGGACTGATTACGATCTGGAGTGCTCTCCCTGAATGATTGCTGTAAACAGATTCAATAGGAACATTCAGAGAGGAATTCTTTCGCTACTTGAGGAGAGTATATTAACGGGGATATACAGAAAGGAGCAAGGGAGTGAAAATCATTAGGTTAAGCCAACCAGAGTGCCAGCACAGGCACAGTAGTCTGAAGGGCATACTTCTGCATTGTATTGTGTAATTTTTAAACTTTTCAGTAGCTGTAAAATTCATCATTCACACTTTTGTTTTGTTTTGAAAGAAAACTTTCATATCTCTCTCAATGGATTTTCTGTGATAATGAAGTTCCTGATGATTTGACCAAAAATGTTGACCATCTCTGCTCATTGCCCTGCATGCTTAGCTCTCTAGCAACACTGCTCCCCTCCCCCGCCCCCCCACCCACCCTTCCTCCAGCTCCCCTGTCCATTTTGACTCCAATTCAACTACAACGCGCATTCCTCCCCTTGCATTTCTCTGACTTCCTCGGTCCCTGTGACCTGGGACCCCCGGAGTAATTCTCTGGCCGTGTAGAGGTGCCCGACGCTTACTCCTGGCAGCGTGGAGACTTTGGAGAACAGTGTGGCCTCTCTTTCTCAATTCAGTAGCAAATCACGCTGCATAGACATCTCACTGTTCCCTTTAACAGCAAGTGAATGGACGGAACAACACTGAATGCCAGCCTGACGGTCCGAACCCTCCTTGTTTGAAATTTTTCTTTCCTCTGATCCGATACTTCATTCCCACTGTATACTCCCCCAGTGTTTTCTCTGGCAGCGCTGTGCTCTAAGAATGAGTCTGTTCTTAGATTGAATTCCTTTCTTTACAAGTGACATGGCTTGAGCAGAGTGAACAAAGAGTGTTCAGTCATCTATTCATGACTTAGTAATGCGGCCTATCATACAGAGCAGTACATAGATGCTTTTTTGTGTTGAACTTCCCAAATAATGTCATGAATTATGAAATCTGTGGGGGCTTCTGTAATGATCTAAGCAGCACCACTTATTGAAACAGCCTGTCATTTCTCCAAAGGGCAAATCATTTCTGACTGTCCAAATTATTATTTAGCCCATTTTTTAAAAAAGATTGAGAAATTAATCTAGGTGAAGGGTCAAGGGTTGCAGTGTGGAATGCCACCAAGATAGAAAGACTTAAGAGGAACACTGAAGTAAATCAGGGAGTGTGGTATTTTACTGATGGCAACACACAAAGAGCACTGTAGGGATGTTCAAGAGATGAAGGATGGGACTGAGAACACAGATGGGTGAAGGAGCATTTAAAGGAAAGTGACAGCCATTCAAAAAGAAGACTCCATTTTAATTGTTTATGCAGAGCACAGGGTCAGAATGAACAATGAAAATGTCTCCTGTTGACAGAGAGCAACAAAAAAAAAACAAATGAGACATATACCAAGGAGTGGCTTCTGTTAAATGCTTCAGTTTGGTCCTAATATTTAATGGGGCTAATAGTGATTTAGCACTCCAGCATTGCTAACTAATAGTGCAGGAAGCCTGGGTTAATGGTGATTAAGAGCGATTTAACGTAACTGTAAATTGTACATGCTTTCCTGATTCAGCGGTTCCTCCATTTTAAAATTCTCAACCCAGTTTTGAAATCCATCCAGGACCTAGCTTTTCCTGGTCGCCCACAACTCTCTGAGATCTCTGTCTTGGTCTAATTACGGCCTCTTGGATGTCCCAGATTATTAGATTAGATTATTAGATTATTAGATTACATTACAGTGTGGAAACAGGTCCTTCGGCCCAACAAGTCCACACCGACCCGCCGAAGCGCAACCCACCCATACCCCTACATTTACCCCTTACCTAACACTACGGGCAATTTAGCATGGCCAATTCACCTGACCTGCACATCTTTGGACTGTGGGAGGAAACCGGAGCACCCAGAGGAAACCCACGCAGACACAGGGAGAATGTGCAAACTCCACACAGTCAGTCGCCTGAGGCGGGAATTGAACCCGGGTCCCTGGCGCTGTGAGGCAGCAGTGCTAACCACTGTGCCACTGTGCCAGCGTGCCGCCCTGTAATGGCTCCAGAGCTGTTGACCAAGCCTTCAACTAATACATCTGGGCCCTAAGTTCAGGAATTTTCTCTTTGAACTCCCTCTCCTTCGAGAATTTCCTGAAAACCTTCTCCTTCACACCACATTTGGTAGGCTGTATATTTCTTCCTTTTGTGGTTTGGTGTTGAAATGGATTTTGTAAGGTTCCTGTGTAGCAGGTTGGGATGTTAAACAACATTAAAGGTGCTACATTAATGCAATTTATTATTGGAAGAGGGCAAATGTGTGAAAAGTGCACAAAGGAAAGTTGGCAAGGCATTGGGTTAGCATCGAGAGGATCAGAGTAAGAAAGCTGAGAGGATAGTGAAGATAAATTTGCTAGATTAGCAATTCAGAGGCCTCGATAGACTCAGTGGGACTGGATTCAAATCTCACCATAACAGCTAGTAGAATTCAAATTCAGTTAATGAAATCTAATATTAAAAGTTAGTTATATTAAACATGAAACTATCTGAAATAATTCCACAGAGGTCGGTATTCCATCACAAAGTCACCCTTTATTTACACGCGACCAACCAGCTCAGAGCCAGTCCCTAGAGTGAGGAGAATTCCAGACACTACAGTTTATTTTATTCTTTCCCCCAGCACCCATGGTGTGTGTGTGCGGGTGTGAGACATAGTGAGAGACACAAGGTGTACAAATCTTTATTCAATTTCCACCACCAGGAAGATAGGAAAACACCCGAGTGGCCTGTGACAAGCACTGCCCTTCACTAAAGGGAATGCTGTGTGGTCAAACAGTGAAGGGGAGGGTAGGGTCTAAATCAAAATAGAGTTGGAGGGGGAAATAATACACTCCACTCCCTGGAGCGTGGGACTGATGTGCAACCAAAAGCAGAGGGGGAGCTTTTTAAAAAAATCAAAAAGGGAGTGCAAACGCCCACACCCAATATACACGTGGTCCACGGACTCCACAGCGCCACAGAAAGGTGGACGGTGTGCAGCAGCAGTCGATACAGGGCCTGCCTTTTTATGTCCTTAAAAGGGACAAAGCTAAAATTCCGGAGGTGGCTCAGGTTGTGGGGCACCACTGATGTTTATTTTTTTTTCTCTCTCTTTTTTCTTTTCTTTTCCTTTTTTTTTAAACCCCCACACTACCGCTTATTTTATCCCCAGCACCCATGGTGTGTGTGTGTGTGCAGGTGTGAGACACAGTGAAAGACACAAAGTGCACAAATCTTTATTGAAATTCCACCACCAGGAAGATAGGAAAACACCCGGGTGGCCAGTGACAAACACTGCCCAAAGATCAGGAGCATGGGACTGAAGTGCAGCCAAAAACAGAGAAGAAGGTTTTTAAGGAAATCAAAAAGGGAATGCAAATGCCCACACCCAATATATACATGGTCCACGGACTCCACAGTGCCACAAAACAAGCAGTTGGGCTGGGAGTCTGTGAACCACCGCAATCTGCGGTTGCAGGGGACTGCTGCGTGCAGCACCCTCCACCCCAGATCCCCGAGAGAAAGGGGGAAGACTCCCGCATAGAGAGCCCTCCACTGGGGATCCCCACCGCCCAGTGGCAAATGGGCACGCCAAGGTGTGTCCGGACGGTGGATGAGGGAGAAAAGGTGGATAGTGTGCAGCAGCAGTTGATACAGGGCCTGCCTTTTTATGTCCTTAAAAGGGACAAAGCTAAAATTCCGAAGGTGGCTCAGGTTGTGGGGCACCACTGATGTTTATTTATTTATTTATTTATTTCCCTTTTTTAAATTTTTTTTTACTTTCATTTTTTTTAATATAACCCCCACACTACCACCTAAATGCGGTAGTGCTTATTTTATCCCCAGCACCCATGGTGTGTGTGTGCAGGTGGGAGACACAGTGAGAGACACAAAGTGCACGAATCTTTATTCAATTTCCACCACCAGGAAGATAGGAAAACACTCGAGTGGCCAGTGACAAGCAGGGCCCTTCACATCAAAGGGCAGTGCTGTGTGATCAAAAACAGTGAGGGGGAGGGTAGGGACTAAATCAAAATAGAGTTGGAGGGAGAAATGATGCACTCCACTCCCTGCGGCGCCCACCTCTCCCTGAACAACTCCAGGGTGTTGGTCGACACCGCGTGCTCCTTCTCCAAGGACACCCGGGCCCAATCTGCGGTTGCAGGGGACTGCTGCGTGCAGCACGCTCCACCCCAGATCCCCGAGAGAAAGGGGGAAGACTCCTGCATAGAGAGCCCTCCACTGGGGATCCCCACCGCCCAGTGGCAAATGGGCACGCCAAGGTGTGTCCGGACGGTGGATGAGGGAGAAAAGGTGGATAGTGTGCAGCAGCAGTCGATACAGGGCCTGCCTTTTTATGTCCTTAAAAGGGACAAAGCTAAAATTCTGGAGGTGGCTCAGGTTGTGGGGCACCACTGATGTTTATATGTGTCAGCCAGAGCTCCTTGATTGGCCCAATCAGAGAACTCAGGCTCAATGAGATCCACTTGGCTCTCAAAAGAACAAAAGAGAAGTACAGCACGGGAACAGGCCCTTCGGCCCTCTAAGCCTGTGTCGATTATTGTGCCCTAACTAAACTAAAAAAACAAACCTCCTGCCCTTATTCAGTCCATATCCCTCTATTCCCTCCCTGTTCATGTGACCATCCAGATGTGTCTTCAATGTCACCAATGTGCCTGCTTCCACCACCTCTTCTGACAGTGTATTCCAGGCTCCTACCACTGTCTCTGTGAAAAACTTCCCTCACGCATCTCCCTTAAACTTTTCCCCTCTACCTTGAACCTGGGAAAAAGTCTCTGACTATCCACTATACCCGTCCTCATTTTGTCGAGCTCTATCAGGTCTCTCAGCCGCCATCTTTCCAGTGAAAACAATCCTAGTCTTTTTAACCTTCCCTCATGGCCAATGCCCTTGAGACCAGGCAACATCCTTGTGAACCTTCTCTGCACTCTCTCCAAAGCCTCCACCTCCTTCTGGTAGTGTGGGGACCAAAGCTGAATCCAATACTCCAAATGCAGCCCAACGAGGGTTTTATATCACTACAATGGCACGGTGGCACAGTGGTTAGCAGGTCAGGTGAATTGGCCATGCTAAATTGCCTGTAGTATTAGGTAAGGGGTAAATGTAGGGGTATGGGTGGGTTGTGCTTCGGCGGGTCGGTGTGGACTTGTTGGGCCGAAGGGCCTGTTTCCACACTGTAATGTAATCTAATCTAATCTAAACATGGTTTGCCAACTTGTGTTCTCCATGCCCCAGTCAATGAAGGTAAGCATGCCATTAGCCTTCTTAACCACCTTGGCCACATGTGTTGCCACGTTCAGGGGACTGTGGACCTGCACATCCAGATCTGTCTGTGTGTTAATGTTCTTAAGGGTTCTGCCATTTCCAGTATGATTTGCAACTAAATTCAATCCTTCAAAATGCATTACCTCACATTCCAATAGTGAGGTTGTTGTAAAAATATGCCTGGTTAATCATGACCTTTTGGGAAGAAAATCTACCATATATACCTGGACTGGGCCAGACGGGATTCCAAATCCACAGAATTCTAGTTCACTCTCTGAAATGGCCTGACAAGCCACTCATTTCAAGGTCATTCGTAATGGGTAATAAATTTTGGACTCGCCAGTGATGCCTTTATCCCAAGAGAGAATAAATTTCAAAAAATAAATTCGGCAGCAGATGAGCTAAGATATGGATATGAAGAAGGAGACAGTGGATTAACAAGGTGGAAGTAAATGGTCATGGCAATAAAGAGGACAAAGTGACATGATATAGTGAGAATGCTCAGCTCAAGGGAAGAAAACACATTGAGATTGCAAACAGTCTGTGTCAGCTTTGGAAACTGGTCAGGGAGGGGATTGGTGTCAGACACAAATGAGATCCATTCATAATGTTAATTAATGCGCATTGTGAAGATGTGGATATTAAAAATTTAGCAGTCCAGTCAGAAACTTTATTAACTGTGCTGAAAAATGAAGTCATTTTAATTATATCCATTTGGTTGTACAGAGACTGTGTATTGCTGGAAAAAAAGATGAACCTGTTTGAAAATTTTCACCTTATGAGGGCAATGTGCAAGAAATATCAATGTAAAGGGGAAGCATCATTTATAGTCTGTAAGAGGAGAGTGCTGATTGGTGGGGCAAGTGAACTTTGAAAGGTAAAGGTTTTGCCATTGAGAATGTATCAGTTAGATGATAACTGAATTTTAACCAGTGTGCTTTATTTAAATTAAAACCAGGCGAGTGGATTATGATCAGTCAATGCATTATCCTTAGGAATGTATCAGATAATGACTGTCACTTTTTTTTAACTCAAAGCAAACACAACTTGTCTGGTTTAAACTTGAACAAAGCTTGACAGTTAGCTGTCAGTCATCATCTAAGTTGTGCATTCTCCATGGCAATGCATCCATTCATCTAGAAAAAAGAACTTAGAATAGTCATTCTAAAACATGAGAGACTTAACAAACAATCCAGGTCTTTTTCAATATATAATTTCAGTTACATCACACTGTAAACTTTTGCGATAAATTCTGTGTCAGCCAGGATTCCCTGATTGGATCAGATTCTCAGCCCCCATCAGGGAACTCATATTCTGTGAGGACACCTGGCTGACCTCATTACTACCTGGTCTGGCCTTCATGTGACTCCAAACTCAGAGCAATGTGGTTGGTTCTTAACCGCCCTCTGGGTAATTAGGGATGGGCAATAAATGCTATACATGCCAGCATCCTGTGAATGAATAAAAGCAAATGGCATCATCTACCTCCTGAGCTACTCTCACGGGGCGTGTAAAATGCTGCCCCAGTCTCTGATGATGGTAGCCTCGTAGAACATTGAAAATGTCCAATTCGTTCTCCGACCCTGTATGGATGGATTTATTCCAGGATTCTACATTGGCTATAAAGTGCTCTGGGACATGCTGAGGTTGTAAAAGGTGTTTTATGAATGTGAGTTTTGTTTCTCACACTTTTACAGTGACGTGTCCTGCTGATTGCACTAACCTTCAACAATCGGCCATTTACTCTCAGTCTCCTTTGGGCTTACGTCTGGTAATCTTTGTGAGTGTGGTCTCCTGTCAACCCCTCACTAATATTTGACACTGTGAGACAAACAGACCATCCAGCTGACTAGTTTAATTATTAGTGCAATGGATCAGTTGGTGGTTTCATCGCTGGAAGAGGTGAGTGGACCTGGCATGTTGTGAATGAATTTAATGTCAGATTTAAGGTGACTGGCCAAAAGAAAAACTTGAGGTACGTGAGAACATACTTTTGCCCCAAGCTAAGAGTGGCTTTGATCTGTAATACAATGCCCAAAAGTGGGCTACTCATAACTTGCAAATGGATAAATAAATGACCCAGTTAGTCCCAGTCCACTGCATGACCCCCATTGCTGTATAGTTTCTTGCCCTTGTGATTATTGACCACTCTCTGGGCAACAGTTAGATGAATTGGTTGCTGGCTGGTGTGCATCATTATTGGTCAGCACGGTAGCTCAGTGGTTAGCACCCCTGCCTTACAGCTCCAGGGACCAAACTTTGATTCCAGCCTCGGGCGACTGTCTGTGTGGAGTTTTCCTGTTCTCCCCATGTCTGGGTGGCTTTCCCCTGGATTCCTCCCACAGTCCAACAAGGTGCAGGTTAGGGTGGATTGGTCATGCTAAATTGTCCATAGTGTACAGAGATACGCAAGCGAGGTGCATTAGCCATGGGAAATGCAGGGTTATGGAAATAGGATGGGTCTGAGTAAGCAGCTGTCCGGAAGATTTGGTGGACTGAATGACCTGCTCCCACCCTATCCGGCTTCAACGATCAGCTGACATTATCATAACAGTCTCATCTTACCCTTTTCCTGAAGAATGGTGACCCTCAGGTTAAACTCACCATCAGTTTTCCTTCTCTCATGAAAGAGCAGCGCTCTGTGACTTTACCTTACATGTATATCTTTCTCACATTTTTAAAAAAATTAACAAAGTAACAGTGGCCTTCTGCAACTTTCTACAGTTATACAGCTGATTTATTCAATAGTTGAGTAAGAAAAGATTTGTAACGGGATTCTTGTAATGATGGATTCATCCTTGGATTGTAATGATTGATTTACTCCCAAATGCCGTGATAATTGCTTTTTTCCTCATCCTAGTTCCTAATGGAAGGGTCTCATTAATATATTGTGCTGATACAATTTCCTCAAAGGCTTGGGGTTACTGTCTGTCTGGCCCCGGTGTTCCCCAATGCACTCAACGGGGTCTAAGTGTGACCTCCATGATACTGCTCCTCACTGGGTGCAGTTCCACCAATGGCCATTTCTTCTGGTGGTGCTGTTGATTCTGAAGGTCAAGACTGCTGGTCCTTTGACTGAGGTGGGGGGGGGGGGTGGGGCAGGAATCTTGTTCCTTAAAATAAATCCTGATGCCAGCTCAGTAGGCACCTGATTGACACAGAATCCCAGAAATGGTATGGGCAGAGGTAGTTGGATATTGGGTGGCCAGTGTATTTGACCCCTGGCTTTACAGCTCAATACTAGGACCAGCACCATGGCAATCAATCTCAGTCCAAATAAAAATAACTCAAAGTTAAGTCATCCTTCTGCATAATTATCCTTAACTCCAGAATGTGCTAAGACAGGAGGGTCGGTGTAGACTTGTTGGGCCAAATGGCCTGTTTCCACACTGCAGGGATTCTATGATTCTAGGAGGGCCCTGGTATTATTTAAATCTTGTTTTGAGGCTCCCATTCATTAGAAAGCTACTTCACGGACTGGCAGAATAGGATAACAGGCAACGCATATAATTAATAATGTGAGGAAATAATTAATGTGAGGAAAACCTTTTCAAATCCATCTGGAATTGGTTCGTAAAGCCTGTATGTTTAAAATCCCAATATCGAAAATTTACAGGTCGTTCTGCTATAATACGCATTTCGTTAGCGTGTATTCATTATGACGCGATTGACAAACTGGGGACGCTGTTTCTAAAGCACAAACTTTTAAAGTGTGTATTAGTTATAATGCGATTGTGGCCCCATTAGTTTAAATAGTGCCTCTGCAATGTGATTTTCTTATAACACAGGATTGCATGAGAATGGAACTACTGTGTTATAGCAGAACTGACTGTACTTATAAATACAAGTAGAGAGCACTCATGAGGTGTGACAGCATCTGTGGAGAACTCTGAAGAAGTATCACTAGACACAAAACATTGACTTTGTTTCTCTCGCCACAGACATGCCAAGTTTCTCCAGAAATTTCTTTTTTATTATTTCAGATTTCCAGCATCTGCTATTCTTTGTTTGTTGAACACTCATGAGGTCAGGCTTAGAGATTTGACATATTTTGAATGAGTGCAGTGTCAGAGAAAAATGGGGGTAAATAGACCAAAAGAACAGTTGGGTTAAGATCAAGAATGATTGGCTGACTGGTGCCAGTGTCACGTTAGTGGGAAATGCCACTTGCATAGCCACTGCAGTGTGAAATGGCTTGCTTAACCTGTTGTTGGGTCTTCAAGATACTTTGCAGAATAATTTGAGGTGGGTTAAACACAATTCAGGCCTGAATTAAGGTGGTGGCCTGTGGCCCATTAATGAGCTTGTGTTTTACTCTGCCGACCACACAGTGAGAATGCAGTGGATAAATCTCAGTGCCAGTACAATCCTTGACATGCAGGCCCTATATCCCAATGATTGGCCAATCAAATCAAGGAGTATGTTCCTTTGATTTTTCGTAATAGGCAAGAGCAAATCCTAAAAGTACATTTCTCCTGTTCAGTGTGAATGGGCAACATCTGAAGATCAACCTTGAGTAAGTTGATACCTACATGAACAACCAATTTAAGGTCATCAGTCAAACTGATTCATTTTTTTGGAAGAGACGTATTCATATTCATGGGCTTGTTCTCTGCAAACAAAAGGAATATATTCAAGCCTTGTGCCTTGTATGCTTTACCTGGGACCTTGGGGTCCCCAACCTTCTACATTGCTTTCTCTGTAACAATGCCTCAACCAATCAGAGTTGACTTGCCAAATAGTCAGTGCTTTTCTCCGATAGTATAAACTGTTGTGATTGCTTGAAATTTGGCATTCTTGCATCTGTACTGATGAGTCCAAGGCAAAAAGCTTCAGCAATACGTCTCTCATTTTGCAATGTTGAAATTCTGTATCGCCAAGAAACTGTTTGAATCACCTTTTTCTGCTTAGTCTGGAAACATTCTGCTAGAAAAAGCTTTTCCTAATATGCACTCAATTCTTGACGATTCAAGGCTATTAGAACCATAATCCCTGTAGTTGTCTGTAATTTTCTTGCAGATATGTCCTTCTACATCCTTCCCACTAGTTAGTTGCCTCTAGACTACATTAAGCAATGTAATAGAAACTTTGAGATCCATAGCTGTAGCCAAATAGAACCTGCACTTGACCAATTTGGCACATACTCTGTCTTCAACGCAGCAATGCTTTCATTAATCAGTGCTCACAATCCCTCCCCACACATGCCCCAATCTCTGTGCCCAGGCTAATGTTCTGGGACATGGGTTCAAATCCCACCATGCTAGATAATGAAATTTGAATTTAATGAAAAGTTAACGCAATGGTGTACCATATAAACACAATGCATATTGTAAAAGTCCATCTGGTTTATTAACGCCTTTTAGGGAAGGAAACCCTAACAGTCCTCACTCTGTCAAGGCCTACTTGTGACTCCAGACCATAGTTATTTGATTGACTCTTAAATGCCCAGAGTGCAACTTGGATGGGCAATAAATTCTGCCTTAGCCAAAAACTCCAACATCCTTGAACATATTGCACAAAAACCCTCCAAGCCTCTGCGCACCTCTGATTCTGGTCTCTTGACAATCATCACTATAAGACAATCAGTAATAAGAACAGGAGCAGGCCATTCAGCCCCTCATGCCTGCTCTGGCACTCAATGGGATCATTTGTGAACTATCCATTTTCCTGCCCTTTCTCCTTAACTCTTAATTGGCCGACCGATCAAGAATTTATCTATCTCAGTCATAAATATGCATAAGGACTCTGCCCCCAACTCAAGGAGTTCCAAAGACTCTGTAAGGAAGAAAGGATTCTCAGTAGTCTGGCTAACAAATGAATCTGAAAATGTTATGCCCGAAACTTCGATTCTCCTGTTTCTTGGATGCTGCCTGACCTGCTGCGCTTTTCCAGCAACACATTTTCAGCTCTGATCTCCAGTATCTGTAGTCCTCACTTTCTCCTCCTAACAAATGAATCTGGCTTGTTCTAAAATCAAGAAATACTTTCTATAAACTAAGATAATCAAACAACATTCAAAACCTTGACTAGTCATTTATCTTATGTTTATTTCCCTCATCTGAAGCAGGATTGTTTATGAGAACTTATTGTTGCTTTCATAATTTTTAAAATTCATGCCCTGTCCATTGGTCAAACATATGCAGTACAGCGATGCATGAACAAGCAGCAGTTCTGACATCTGCACTACAAGAAACCATCTGGAAGTAAAGACCTTGTACCAGTGACAGACTGCTGGCTGTAATGAATGTGGGTGAGACAAATTCCAAGAAATTAGGAAAATTAGGGAAAGTAAGTAATCTCAAAATGGATTGTATTTGGCTACCAATGCACCCAAAGTAACAGTAAGGAATTCAACAATCTGCAGTCTCCACCTACCTTTCCAAAACAGTTGCTATTAGGTTCACCTGCAGATCTATACAATGGTCACTATTTTACTGGCACTCAAGCTTCAGTTTCTATGGTGCGGCACGGTGGCTCAGTGGTTAGTACTGCTGCCTCACAGTGCCAGGGACCCGGGTTTACCAGACTTGAAATATCAACTCTGCTTTCTTCCCCGTAGATGCTGCCAGACCCATTGAGTTTCACCAGCAATTTCTGTCTTTGTGGCAAAACATAGAACCATGGCAGTCACTCTCTGACACTAGGGAATCAGCCTTTTCCTTCATTTCAGGACTGTTTCAACTGCTTTGAAAATACTGTATCAATGACTGAACTTAGACATAATGGTCAAAGATAGATCAGAGTTGGATCATTTTCAGTATCACACTTTGTTGAATCAGTCAGCCCTTTTATGCAAGCTCTCGGCTGCTGCTTCAGTGCTAGTACTGACCAAGTGCTGTACTGCTGAAGAATCCATAGTTTGGATGAAATGCTGAACTGATTCTAAAATGTCCCCTATTGCAATGGATGTAAATCACCTCATACAGCTACTTCACAAAAGACATGGTTCACTACATCCTTTAATGTTCTGCTTGTTTAAAGGTTCACTACATCCTTTAATGTTCTGCTTGTTTAAAGGTTGGTTCCTAGTGAGGGCCTAGAATGTTGAGTTCTTTGAAAGACTAATATGTTGTGAATAAAAGGGAACTAGCAAATATACTGTAGTTGGTTTTCCAGAAGCCATTTGAAATAGTGCCCCATCAAAGGTTATTACGAATAATAAAAGCTCATGATGCATTAGCATGGGTTGAAGATTGGCTGGCTGGCAAAAAGCAGACAGCATTCGCAAATGGCTCTTTGTCAGATGGGTAGGCTGTGATGAATGGAGTCCTGCAGAGGTTTGTGCTTTTGTTTAAATTCATTCATGGGTGTGGGCATCTCTGGTTTGGCCAGCATTTATTATCCATTCCTAATTGGACAGAGGGCAGTTGGCTCCAGTCAGTCTGTTGACGTCAGCATCGTTGTGAGTCTAGCCTGAGATTCCAATGGTTGGGGGGGGGGGGGGGTGTAGGTGTGTGATACAGTGGGGGGATGTGCTGGTGGTTGGGTCCTCAAGCTCAGAACCATGAAATGGACTAGGTGGACTTAGTCTTAAATTCTCTTTTTCCAAAAACGTCTTTTTTTTCTTTACAATTGTAGAAGGACTATTATTCTGAACTTTTATTTCTTCATTTATCTAATTTATTACAATGATTTTGTATTTTTGGAGGTCTGTAATGCTGTACTTTTCATTTCTTAATTTTTCTAACTTTTTTTCCTGAGAACTTGTACTCAAGAATCTGTACCTAGGTACCTTGGATGGTGTCATAAGTGACACCTTGTAAATCTTTCACAGTACTCACAAGAGTATATGTGACAATAAAGCTGATTTAAATTTAAAATTGCTGTGGGTCTGATATCTCATGTAGGCCAGACCAGGTAAGAATGGCAGTTTCCTTGCCTAAAGGAATGGGTTTTTCCCCTGACAATTGGCAATGGATTCATGGTCATGATAAAGATCTTCGTTCCAGACATTTATGAACTCAAATTCCACCCTCTGTCGTGACAGCACTCAGAACCTGAGTCCCCAGAACATTACCTGAGTCTTTGAATGAACAGCTCAGCAATAATACCACCATCTGGATCAGTGGTGCTGGAAGAGCACAGCAGTTCAGGCAGCATCCGAGGAGCAGTAAAATCGACGTTTCAGGCAAAAGTTCTTCATCAGGAATAAAGGCAGAGAGCCTGAAGGGTGGAGAGATAAACTAGAGGAGGGTCGGGGTGGGGAGAAAGTAGCATAGAGTATAATAGGTGAGTGGGGGAGGGGATGAAGGTGATAGGTCAGGG
>NC_057715.1:110961501-110984928 GCF_004010195.1 Chiloscyllium plagiosum | reverse complement strand
GGGAGGTGCCAGAAATGGTCCAGGTAAATTTAAGGTCAGGGTGGAATGTGTTGGTGAAGTTGATGAATTGCTCAACCTCTTTGCGGGAGCATGAGGTGGCGCCAATGCAGTCATCAATGTAGTGGAGGAAGAGGTGGGGAGTGGTGCCGGTGTAATTACGGAAGGTGGACTGTTCTATGTAGCCAACAAAAAGACAGGCATAGCTTGGGCCCATACTTGTGCCCACGGCTACTCCTTTGGTCTGAAGGAAGTGGGAGGATTCGAAGGAGAAATTGTTAAGGGTGAGGACCAGTTCGGCCAAACAAATGAGAGTGTCAGTGGAAGGGTACTGTTGGGGACGTCGGGAGAGGAAAAAACGGTGGGCTTGGAGGCCCTGGTCATGGCGGATGGAGGTGTAGAGGGATTGGATATCCATGGTGAAGATGAGGCATTGGGAGCCGGGGAAACGGAAGTTTTGGAGGAGGTGGAGGGCGTGGGTGGTGTCTCAAACATATGTGGGGAGTTCCTGGACTAGGCCATTGCCTCCCCATTCACCTTCTCATGATTTACATCAATAACTTAGATGAGGGGAATGAAGGCACAGTCAATACATTTGCAAAAGACATAAAGATAGGCAGGAAAGTAGATAGTGAAGGAGGCATAAGGAATTTATAGACAATGATAGGTTGACTAAGTGTGAAAATATCTGACAGATGGAGTATAATTTAGGAAAATGTGAAATTGTTCTTTTGACAGGAAGAATGGAAAAGCAGAGTGTTATTTAACTGGAGAAGAATTGGAATTCCAAGATGCAGAGTGATATGGGTCGTCTCATATGCCGTTAAAAATCACACAACACCAGGTTATAGTCCAACAGGTTTATTTGGAAGCACTGTCACTTGGTGTTGTGTGGTGTTTTAACTTTGTCACCCCAGTCTAACATCAGCACCTCCAAGTCATGGCCCTCATATGCAAGTAGAGTACATAATCAAGAAGGTTAATGAAGAATCGGACATAAAGACAAAGATGTAACGTTTCAGATGTAAGACCTCATATTCAAAACTGTGTGCTGGCTCGGTGTCCTTGTGTAAGTAAGGATGTAAAATTGTTGGAGTCAGTTCAGAGGTTTATGAGATTGATGTCTGGAATGAGTGGGTTGTCTTTTGAGGAGAAGTTAGACAGATTGGGCTTGTTTCAACTAGAATTTAGAACAGTGAGTGGTAACGAGATGGAAGTGTATCAGCTGTGGATACCGAAAGGATGTTTTCTCGTATAAGAGGGTTCAGATCTGGGGTCACTATTTTAAGATCAGGGAACACCTTTTCAGAACAGAGGTAAGGAGAATGTCTTTCTCTCATACAGTTTTGTGACTTTGTAGCTCTCTGACTCAGAAGGCAATGAAAATGGGGTCACTGAATAGTTTTAAGGTAGAGGTAATTAGATTCTCATAAGACAGAAAAATCAAAGTTTATTGAGGATAGATGGGACTGTGGAATTTAGAATCTAATGAGATAAAACATGATCTTATTAAATGATGAAGTAAGCCTGAGGGGTTGAATGGCCTAACTCTGCTCCTATCTTCATTGTTCCTAAGCCTGTAATAGTCCTCTCGTTTCTCTGACTCCATAATAGTGGGTTCGTTCTATGTCCCATAATGGTCCGATTACTTTATGTCCTGTAACGGTGAGTTTGTTTTTTCATAGAATCACTACAGTGTTTAGTCAGGCCATTTGTCCCACACTGACCCGCGGAAGAGCATCCACAAGCCTCCCCACCCTATCCCTGTAATCCTGCTTTTCCCATGGCCAATCCACCTAATCCGCACATCTTTGGTCTGTGAGAAGAAACCCTTGCAGCCACGGGGAAAATGTGCAAACTCCACACCGACAGTTGCCTGAGGCTGGAATCAAATCTGGGTCGCAGTCACCGTGAGGTAACAGTGCTAACCACTGAGCCATTGTGCCACCCCATTGTGTCTTGTAATGGTGGGCTTATTTTTTGCTCTGTAATGGTAGGGTTTTTTTTTGCCCTGTCATGGTGTTTTCTTTTTGCCCTGTAATGGTGGGTTTATGGTATGACCTGTAATAATGAGTTAATTGCAGGTCATATAATAGTGGGTTTATTGAGTGTCCTGTAATGGTGGATTCACTCTCACAGTCTGCACTGCAGTGTAGGTTAGTGAACAGCAATTGAGCCTGGACAGCTCATTCTGTAAAATGGCAATCGTTTCCCCTTCAGCAGTGGTTGCGTTATCAAGATGTCACTTCCTGACGTTCCAATTTGATACGTGTGAGCAAATTGTTCTCAAATGATTTGCTGCTTAATCCGAAAAGTATGAAGCCATGTATAGCCACAGCTCAAGCCAAACCTGAACTGACAGCTGAGAGTCATTTCATTGGAGACAATCCTGAACTCTTCCCTGCTCAAGTAAACTGACATCAGTTTATGTTCGTCTTTGAAGCTTCAACAAATATAACATTCTGAGGCAGTTTGGAAGCTGTTCCAGTCCATTTGCTGATGTGGAACCATAATGCATTGTCTTATAAAACAATAACTTGTGTCTTGTGTTCAACTGCTGGCAACTTCTTGAGTATTGTTGCTTTCAGTTGTGCAATAATGTAGAAAAAAAGAGACCACAAGACAACCGTATGTGGCTTCAGTAGCAATATTTCTATTGTGTGACGGTAGAACTGGAGAATTCATTGGAATTTGCATAAGAATATAAAAACTAGGAGCAGAATTCGGCACTTTGAGTTTGCTCTGCCATTCATTATGATCATGGCTGATCTCATCTGAGCCTCAATTCCATTTTTCTGTATCGTCTCCATAGTCCGTTAACCCGTTACAAATCTGTCTATCTCCTCAAATTTCAGTTTCCTGGTGTCCAATGAGCTGTCACTGACCACATGCATGGCAGCCATATTGCATTTTGTATAGTCACTCCAGTCCTGAAGCTCCATCACGGTGGCTCAGTGGTTAGCACTGCTGCCTCACAGCACCAGGGTCCCAGGTTCGATTCTCAGCCTCGGGTGACAGTCTGTGTGGAGTTTGCACATTCTCCCCGTGTCTACGTGGGTTTCCTCTGGTTGCTCCGGTTTCCTCCCACAGTCCAAAGCTGTGCAGGTGAATTGGCCATGCTAAATTGCCCATAGTGCTAGGTGCATTAGTCAGAGGGAAATGGATCTGGGGGGGTTACTCTTCGGAGGGTCGGTGTGGACTTGTTGGGCCGAAGGGCCTGTTTCCGTGCTGTCAGGAATCTAATCTAATCTAATCTAATCTGGTTCACTAATACCCTTTAGGGAAAGAAATCTACAATCTTTACCTAGTATGGCCTACACGTGACTCCAAAGAACCATGGGGTTGGTTGTTAATTGCCCTCTGAAATAGTCAAGACAGCTGATTGGTGCAAGGGCAATTAGGGACGAACAACAAAAGCTGGCCTTGCCAGTGACACCCATATCCCATATGGGAGAGTGAAGAAGTAAACAGTTCTAATCGAATTAATTAGTGACCATCTCCTATTTAAGACACCTAGTATTGGAATTTCCACTGCCAGTTCACACGAAGTTTGCAAATCAGTCCCACTCAGGAGCACTTGTTAAATAAGCACTCTACACTTACAGAAAGTCAGACAGATTGTGAGTTGACAAAACCAAGAAGTCTTTGTTTATAGAACACACAGAATCCAACACTGCATTCACAAACATCCATTCCCTCTGCCACCAATACTCTACAGCAGCAGCGTGCACAATCTATAAGAAGCACAGTGGAAACTCACCAAGGCTCTTTAGACAGCACCTTTCAAACCCGTGACTCCTATTGTCTAGAAGGACAAGGACAGCAAATACTTGGGAACACCACCTCTTGCAATTTTCCTCCAAGCTACTCACCATCCTGACTTGGAAATATATCACCCTTCATCACTGTAGTTGGGTCAAAATCCTGGAATTCCATCCTGGATGGCTTTGTGGGTCTACCTACAGCACATGGATTGGAGCAGTTCAAGGAGGCAGCTCACCACCACCTTCTTAAGGGCAACTAAGGACAGGCAATAAATATTGCCCCAGCCAGTGATGCTCACCTCTCACAGATTAATAAAAATAAGAAAAGATTGGCTGGTCCAACTGTACCATGCTAGTGCTCCAAATAAGTTGCCCTCCTTCTTCATCAAAGACCACAAGTGACATATCCCATGATTCCTTCCCTCCTCATCTACCTTCCCCTTAAAAACACTCACGACATTCATCTGAACCTCCTCAAGTGGTAGCAAGCTTCAAATTCTCATTGTCTCCTGATTTGGAAAGCAGGAGGTTTAATTTACTGAACAGAATGCTGCCATATCAATGCCGTTCCAATACATGCAACAAGGTGGCTCACTAGTTAGCACAGCTGTCTCTACAGTGCCAGGGCCCCAAGTTTCATTCCAACCTCAGGTGACTGCCTGTGTGGTGTTTGCACATTCTCCACGTGTCTGCGTGGGTTTCCACCAGGTTCCCCGTTTTCACCCTGCAATCCAAAGATATGCAGGTTAGGGTGGAATAGCCGTGCTAAATTGCCCATAGTGTTCAGGGATGTGCAGGTGGGTTAGCCATGGGAAATGCAGGGGTACAGGGGTGGGGTGCGATGCTCTTTGGAGGGACAGTGTGGCCTCAATGGGCTGAATGGCCAGCTCCCTGCTCTGCAAGGATTCACAAATCAGTGGCATGCCAGTCCAGCTGTCTATAGTGTTCAGGATGTGTAGGTTAGGTTCATTAATCGGGGGAATTGTAGAGCAATAAGGTAGGGGAATAGATATGGGTGGGTTGCTCTTTGGTGTGGACTTGTTGGGCCGAATGACCTGTTTCCACACTGTAGGGATTCTATGTTTCTATGAGAAATCCCTGAACACTACAGGCAATTCAGCATGGCCAATTCACCTAATCTGCACATTGTTGGGCTGTGGGAGGAAACCGGAGCATCTGGAGGGAAGCCCACACAGACACGGGGAGAATGTGCGAACTCCACACAGACTGTCACCTGAGGCTGGAATCAAACCCGAGTCCCTGGTGCTGAGAGGTAGCAGGCATGCATGGAGCTTTGATATTGCCATGGATTAGTGAGACCGAATGCTCTGGTTCAGTGCTGAAAGTATTTAGTAATTTGTAGTGACCACTGGAAGTGAACTGTAAAACCCTGCACCAGTCAGAGGGGATTACGTACAGAGAGGTGATTGCTAATCAACAAGGGGTTATTTACCTCCGTGCACTCGAACTAATAGGGCAGCACCAGAGGCTGGAAATGCACAGCGAGGTTAGGTAGCTTCAATGCAAACGAAACAGATGTTTTATGGAAAGGTTTCAGTCAGAATCAGTGCAGATCTCTCAAGAGCCTGTAATCGACAGGTTTAGCATTGACTGTAATGCAAATGGTTCATAGCTGTTGGGCGACATAATCAACAACCTGTTTTAAATATGAAAGACTTAAATCCTGCCGACTGCTACACAATTGCATAGAGTTTTACGGCGAGATGGTGGGGAATTAGTAATTTTAAAGGATTAGTCATTCAACTGCCCCAGGTCAATGCCCTGGGAATGTGGGTTCAAATCTCACTGTGATGGATGGCAGAATTTGCATTTAATTCATTTTAGCATTCTGGAATTGGCAGCAAGTTTCAGTAACAGCAATTATCTCTACTTGTAGAAGCCAACTTATCGTTTAGTGAAGGTACTCTGCTGTCCTGACCTGGCCTGGCTGCATGCGGTGCTAGACCTACAGCAACGTGGTTCACTTATGCCCTCTGACATAAGCCCATAAGATAAAGGAGCAGAATCAGACTATTCGGCCCATTGAGTCTGTTCCACCATTTGATCACGGCTGACATGTTTCTCAACCCCATTCTCCTGTCTTCTACCTGTAACCCTGATCCCCTTACCAATCAAGAACCTTTCTATCTCTGTTTTAAATACACTTAATGACTTGGCCTCCACAGCCCTCAGCAGCAATGTATTCCACAGATTCACCACTCTCTGGCTGAAGAAATTCCTCCTCATCTCCATTCTAAAGGATCATCCTGAGGCTGTGGCCTCAGGTCCTAATCTCTCCCACTGTTGGAAATATCTTCTCCATGTCCACTCAATGCAGGCCTCTTAGTATTCTGGAAGTTTCAGAGATCCCCCTTCATCCTCCTAAACTCCATTGAGTCCTCAATCACTCCTCATATGACAAACCCTTCAACCCTGAGATCATTCTTATAAACCTCCACCGGAAACCCACCAACACTAGAACATCCTTCCGTTGATATAGGGCCCAAAACTGCTCACAATATTCTAAATATGGTCTGACCCGAGCCTTATACAGCTTCAGCTGTACATCAGTGCTCTTGTATTCTAGCCCCCTTGAAATGAATGCTAACATTGCATTTACTTTCCCAACTGCAAACTGAACCTGAATCTTATCCGTAAGAGAATCCTGAACTGAGACTCCCAAGTTGCTTTGTACTTCAGAATTGCGAAGCCTTTCCTGTTTAGAAAATAGTCCGTGCCTTCGTTCTTCCCCGCAAAGTGCATAACCTTACACTTTCCCACATTGTATTCCATCTGCCATTGCTCTGCCCACTCTTCTAGCCTGTCCGAGTCCTTCTGCAGCCTCCCCGCCCCCTTAACACTACCTGTCCCTCCATCTATCAATGTGTCAACTGCAAACTTAGCAACAATGTCCTCAGTTCCTTCATCCAGATCATTAATATATAATGTGAATAGTTGTAGTCACAACAGTGACCCCCGCAGAATACCACTAGTCACCGGCTGCCATACTGAGACAGACTCCTTTATCCCCACTCTCTGCCTTCTGCCGGTCAGCCAATCCTCTGTCCATGTCAGTACCTCACCTCTAACACCATGGGCTCTTAATTTATTTAGCAGCCTCCTGTGTGGCACCTTGTCAAAGGCCTTCTGGAAATCCAAACAGATCATATGCAATGGCTCTCCTTAGTCTAAGTTGCTCATGAGTCGCTTGATTTAACAGGGATGGGCAATAAATGTTAGCCTTACTATTGGCACCTATATCCTGTGGGTAATTGCAATGCACAGGCAGGACATTTGTCCCAATTTATCTGTGCTGATGTTTATGTCCAATGGAAGCCACTGTATTTCCACTCTTAAGCTTCTCTTCTTTTGTCTATCTGCATTACTTCCTACTGTTGCATTTAAAGAAAATCATTAATTGGATCTGGGTGTCACTGGTTAGTCCAACATGCATTGCCCATCCCTAATTTCCAGAGTTAAGGGTCAACCACATTGTCGTGGTCTGCAATCTCACCAGATGTTACATTCAATAAAGGATATTAGTGAATCAGATTTTTTTTTCCTCCTACAATGATCAGTATTAAATTCTCAATTTTTAATTTTTACTAAATTCAAATTCCACCATCTGCCATGGTGGGATTCGATCCCCGTTCCCCAGAACACTAGTGAAGCAGTGGTTTACCTGTACTTAACTCAATATCATCTAATGTACTCGCTGCTCATAATGTAGTCTCCTCTACCTAGGGGAGATGAAGCACAGATGGGTGACATGACTCCTTTGCAGCACACCTGCATTCTGTCTGCAAGTATGACCTGGAGCTTCCAGTTACCCGCCACTTTAACACCCCACCCTGTCCCCTGGTGAATCTCTCTGTCTCAGGCTTGCTGCAGTGCTCCAGTGAAGCTCAACACAAGCTGGAAGCACAGCACCTCATTTTCTGCTTGGGAACGCTGCAGCCTTCAGGACTCAATATCGAGTTCAACAATTTTAGGGCTTGAACACCCCCTTCCATGCCCTTACCCCAACCCCCACGCACCTGGCCTTGTCATCACATGGGCTGCTACCACCAACAATCCATTGTCAGCTCCTAATGGTCCTTGTTAGTAGCTATTGATTCCCTCACGCTGACATTTACCATTCCTTTATCTGCCTACTGTTTGCTTTTCATCTCTCTGTCTTTCTCTGGGCCCATTCCTACCTATCCTTTACTCCTTCGACCTCCCTCATCCCTCTCCATCTTCAGCCAACACACCAACCTTTCCATAACTACAATCAATCTTGACAAAGGGTCACAGCACCCAAAATGTTCACTCTGCTTTCCCTCCACAGGTACTGCCAGTGCAGAGTTTCTCCAGAAATTTCTGTTATTGTCTCCGATTTACAGCATCCGCAGTTCTGTGTTTTCTTTTGCTCCCCCAGAACATTATCTGATTAAGGTTCTAGTGTTAATACCATTGGGCCATCTCCACCTCCTGTTTATGTTACCATTAAGTTGTTTCTCTCATTGAACCAACAGGTCTGTTCCAGAAGGCAATTATTCAGAGTGGGACAGCCTTGTCTAGCTGGGCTGTTAACTACCAGCCTGCCAAGTATACCCGCTTGCTGGCAGAGAAGGTTGGCTGCAGTATGCTGGACACCATCGACCTGGTGGAGTGCCTCCGGATGAAGAGCTACAAGGAGCTGATTGAGCAGGACATTATGCCTGCCCGTTACCACATCGCTTTTGGGCCAGTCATTGACGGAGACGTCATTCCTGATGACCCCCAGATCCTCATGGAGCAGGGCGAGTTCCTCAACTATGACATCATGCTGGGTGTCAACCAGGGCGAGGGCCTGAAGTTTGTGGAGAACATGGTGGACAACGAGGACGGGATCTCGGCCAGCGACTTCGACTTCGCTGTCTCCAACTTTGTCGACAACCTGTACGGCTACCCGGAGGGGAAGGACACCCTACGGGAGACCATCAAGTTCATGTACACTGACTGGGCGGACAAGGAGAACCCTGAGACCCGCCGCAAGACTCTTGTAGCGCTGTTCACTGACCACCAGTGGGTAGCGCCAGCGGTGGCGACAGCAGACCTACACGCCCAGTATGGCTCACCCACCTATTTCTACGCCTTTTACCACCACTGCCAGAGCGACATGAAGCCAGGCTGGTCTGATGCTGCGCACGGAGATGAAGTCCCCTATGTCTTTGGCGTCCCCATGATTGGACCCACTGAGCTTTTCCCCTGCAACTTCTCGAAGAACGATGTCATGCTCAGTGCGGTGGTCATGACTTACTGGACCAACTTTGCAAAGACAGGGTGAGTTGGGCTCTACCCTTCCAAATTTTTGGGGATTGTTTTTTCAAACTTGCAAAGTAATATGTTTCCATTCCAGCCTTCTGGGCTTGAATGAACACACTGAGTAGATGTCAAGGAAAGTCACGATAGTCCCAGATGATTGCCCTCTCAGAGGTCACTGGTGAGAGGGTCACTGAGACCTCAGGAAAGGGGCAAGGTCAAACCGTCATGGTAACCTCAGCCATTACAGGATTTGAAATCACACAATTGGTGTCACTCTTTGAAAGAGCCAACCGAGCTAACCAATAATATAGAGTCATCGAGATGTACAGCACATAAACAGACCCTTCAGTCCAACTCATCCATGCCGACCATTGCAGTCGGTTCTGCTACGACACGTGCTTGTTCAATGCGATTTGGCTTTAATGCGATTGAAAAATTTAGACCGTTCTTTGTAGAATGCAAGCTTTCCTGACTTTTAGCATTACATCAGAACTGAGTATATCCTAAATTAATCTCGCCCATTTGCCAGCAACCAGCCCATATCTCTCTAAACCCTTCCCATTCATATACCCATCCAAATGCCTTTTAGAAGTCCTAATTTTATTAGCCTCCACCACTTCCTCTGGCAACTCATTCCATACACGCCCCATCCTCTGCGTGAAAAAGTTGCCCCTTAGATCCCTTTTAAATCTTTCCCCTCTCACCTTAAACCTAAGTCCTCTAGTTTTGGACTCTCCTACCCTGGCAAGAGATGTTGACTATTTATATGACTGAAGGCAACACCCCAGTTCAGTTCAGAAATGCTCATACCTTTGCATCAGAAGTGCATTCAAATTTCACTCCAGGCACTTGAACAAAGCTTAACCCTCCTGGTGCATAACTGAGGGAGTATTGCACTGCTGAAGGCACTGTCAAGTGAGACATTAAGTCTGGGCCCCGTCTGGTCTCTTGCTGTGTACAAGACTTGCAGCACTGTTTAGCGGAGGGGAGCTCAATCTGTGCCATGGCAAATGATTATAACAATGATCTCACTGAAATTAATGACCTGATAATTTAGTCTGAAGATCTGTGGAATTCATTACCCCAGAATACAGTGCATTGCGGGACTTTGAGTCAGTTTAAGGGGGAGATAGACAGATTTGTAATGAGTTAACTGGTTAAAGGGTTATGGAAAGTGGAGTTGAGGCTGAGATAAGATCAGCCATTGGTTGTATCAAATGGTGGAGCAGACTCGAGGGGCTGAATGGCCTCCTCCTGCTCCTAGTTTTTATGCTCTTACAGTAGCTTGCTAAACAAAATGATCATAAAAGTCATAGAATCATAGAATCAATAACATGTAGAAAGAGATCATTGAGTCTGCACTGTCCCTCCGAAGAGCATCCCACCCAGATGCTACCCATAACCCCACATGTCCTATGGCTAGCCTACCTAGTCAATGCATCCCTAGACATTATGGGACTACTTAACATCGCCAATCCACCTAGCCCACACATCCCTGGACACTTCGGACTATTTAACATGGCCAATTCACCTAGCCCACCAATCCCTGAACACTACGGGCTACTTAATATGGCCAATCCACCTAGCCTACACATTTCTGGACACTACAATCTATTTAACATGGCCAATCCATCTAGCCTACACATCTCTGGACACTACAGACTATTTAACATGGACATTCTGGATCAGTGGTGCATCTCTGGACATTACAAGCTATTTAATATGGCCAATCTACCAGCCTACACATCTCTTGACACTACTGGCTATTTAACTTGGCCAATCCACCTTTCCAGCATCTGCCGTCATTGTTTTTACCCTATTTAACATGGACAATCCACTGAGCCTACATCTCTGGACATTACAAGCTATTTAATATGGCCAATCTACCAGCCTACACATCTCTTGACACTACTGGCTATTTAACTTGGCCAATCCACCTAGCCTACAGATCTCTGGACATGACAGACTACTTAACATGGACAATCCACCTGTCCTACACATCTCTGGACACTACAGACTATTTAACACGGTCAATCCAGCTGGCCTACCCATTCCTGGATGCTATGCGTTAATTAGCATGGCTAATCCACCTAATCTACATATCATTGTCCATTGCCCGTTGTGTTTCCTGCAAGTACTGGCATAAACCCCAGGCCATGGTTGCCTGAATGATCGGGTCAATGTTGAACTTTCTCAGCCTGATTTGGTGGATAAGGATCATCTAGCCTTAATAGAGCTCCGTTTTGCTGCCAGTGAAACTTGAAGCAGTGATGTAACCTTGCCTTTGTACCTGTCTGAGGAAGGTTGTTTTCACTTGAACTTCAAGAAATGAGGAGCGACCTGATAAAAATTTACAAAACTCTGAGAGGCATGGATAGAATGGATAATCGTGGTCTTTTTTCCCAGGGTAGAAATATCAATTACTGGGGTATGCAAGTTTAAAATAAAAACAGGGTAAGTTTGAAGGAGGTAGGAGAGGCAAGATTTTTCCACAAAGGATGGTAAGTGCCTGGAATGTATTGCCAGAGGAGGTGGTGGAGGCAGATACAATAGCAATGTTTAAGAGGCAACTTGACAGATACTCGAATAGGCAGTCAATAGAGGGATGCAGACAGTGTAGAGGCAAAAAGATTCCCGTTTAAAAAAGACTTCATATATTGCCACTGAAGGCCGAAGGGCCTGTTCCTGTGCTGTACTGTTCTTTGTTGCAATTGAGCAGTAGGAGTTAAAGCAAACTAGGCCTCAATATCAAGGGAAGACGATTGACTGGGGTGAGGGGTGAAATTTTAACATTAACCATGTATCTCGACGTGAGCCCTGAAAAGCAACTTCCCAGGGCAAAATACCTCTCCTCATAAAGTACATTACCTTTGTCAGTGGGGGTTTGTGTTTAAAAATCCTGAAATGTTGCGCCATTAAAATCACTTTCTGACTTTTCCCTCCAGTGACCCAAACCAGCCCGTTCCACAAGACACAAAATTCATCCACACAAAACCCAACCGGTTTGAGGAGGTGGCCTGGTCAAAGTATAATCCAAAGGATCAACTGTACCTTCACATCGGCCTGAAGCCCAGGGTGAGGGAGCATTACCGTGCTACGAAAGTGGCCTTCTGGCTAGAATTGGTCCCCCACCTTCACAATCTGAACGAAATCTTCCAGTACGTGTCAACCACCACCAAAGTGCCGCAGACCGACTCCACGCCATTCCCTTACGTGACCCGACGGGCCCCAGGGAAGCTGTGGTCCTCCACCACCAAGCGGCCGCCTCTGACACCTTCCCACAACCCCAACAAGCAGGCCAAAGATACGCGCAAGTCCAGCCCTGAAGAGACGACAGTCCTGATTGAAGACAAGAGGGACTATTCGACCGAGCTAAGCGTCACCATTGCCGTGGGGGCGTCGCTGCTCTTCCTGAACATCCTGGCGTTTGCTGCCCTCTACTACAAGAAGGACAAGCGGCGACACGAGACACACCGGCGACAGAGCCCCCAGAGAGGGGGTGGTGGAGGCACCGCCAACGACCTGGCTCACCTCCAGAACGAGGAGATGATGTCACTGCAGATGAAGCAAATGGACCACGAGCACGAGTGTGAGGCGATGCAGACCCACGACACCCTGAGGCTCACCTACCCACCCGACTACGCCCTGACCCTGAGGAGGTCACCGGACGACATCCCGCTCATGACCCCCAACACCATCCCCATGATCCCCAACACCCTGGCTGCAATGCAGCCCCTGCACACCTTCAACACGTTCACCGGTGGACAAAACAGTACGAGCTTGCCCCACGCACATTCCACCACTCGGGTATAGCTCCCCCTGTTGGAGGAGACCCTTTTACCCCCATTTGAGTTTCCCACCTCCCCTCCCCCAATTGAGCGAGAAATCTCATTTTGTTTCTTTTTTTTTCCATTTTTTCAACACAATTTTAACAAGCGGCGAAGCAGAACTTGTCAGCAAACCATCCGCAAGTAGAAGACAAATATCGGAGTAACTACTTTCTTTTTGGTGGAGAGGGTGGTGGGGGTGGGAAGGGGATAAGTTGCTATATTCACTTCACGGTTGTATTGTTTCAATTAACATAGCCAAGGGAAAGACAAAATAAAAACAAAATAAAGAGGAACAGTGCATTCTACAATCAGAGTTGAAAGCAGAAGTCTTTTATAAATGATGAACATTTGAAAAACTAATTCAAATATTCCACTGTATCAGATGGAACTGACAGCTCAGTGTCCAACAGCGCAGAGAATTGTGGATCTTTTCTAACCATCTGGCAGAGACAGTGAGAAATATAAACCATAGGACAGTGTATTCAACAAAGGATAGCTCTCGTTTCAAAGTAAGTGATTGTACAGTGTCTTCAATGTGCCATGCTGTGTTACACCCTTATTGCCAGGAATTAATGATCGAACAAAGGCTTTTTTTTTAATTGAGATGTGTGATGGTACTGCACTTGATGAATATCCCATTTCATCGATGAAAGGACAATTCAGTTGCGTGGATCCCAAGCCTGTATGAAGTGAGACTGACTTGTCCCTCTGAACTGTATTTATGAAACTTTGTAAACATTTGTAAATAGCTGTGGGTTTAAAGAAAAAAATGCTTTTATCGTTCTTTTTAAGTTTTAAAGGGTCAGCTTTTAGACAGCTTGTGCTTTATATCATGTTCTTTCTGTATATACATGAGATGAACCATCTCTGTTCTCTGCCAATTACTTTACCTGGATATTATGGTACCTGAAGTACTTTTGAGGCTAGGGAATTTGTAACATCAACCTCTGTAGAAGATATGCCCGCTTATGCTTATTGCCCAGAACATTTCTTCTATGTAACTTAGCTTATCTCTGTTTTAGATTATGTTAGGTGCATGTTTAAGTATCGTAGCGAGCGACTGTGGATTTGTATTTTCTTTTGGTACATGATCAGGAAGGAAAAGGTGAGTCAGGATACAAGACAACATATGACTTGTGGAGTCCTGAAGGCAGTTGGGCAGGATATGGAGAATTTACAAATAAACGATACTGTTAATATTTAAAGCAGATGACAAAAAAAAAGTTTTCTCTCATCATCCATCTTGCATCAATTCTTCAGGACAATGCTTTTGTTATTTGCCTTTTGTGGGAGGGATGGGGCTTGCAACAAGCTGATGACTGACTCAGTTTGGATTAGCAGGTCCAGGCGATGTGTCTGAGGGGGTCAGTGACTAGGGACACAGTTTCTCCTGCTCGGTAAGAGTGCCTCGCAACCCTAGAGGGTCCGTATTGAAATTTTCCAGATCACAAACTTCGAGATGTTCGGGGTACAAAGGTTAAGGGATAATTATCTGCTTTGGGGAATGATAGACAGATTGAACATGGTTTTGCCTTTGGGAGAAACATACCTCGTAAGGACACAAGTCTAGAATACAAGTAATATACTTTCATTTGAATCTTGTTAACTGTGTGTATTCTTTATCTCATTATGTCCTATACATTTTGAAGCACGAAGGGTCTTTAAATGTAGTATATCGATGTATATGTTTTTGTTCACTTTTGTTTGCCTTAAGTGATAATAGACAATGACCTTTTGGCTGGACATATATATATATATAAAATTTTCAGCAGCTTTTTTAAATAAAATGATCACACTATTTTCTAATTTATTGTACTTTTGTTATGAATGATTAAATCTCACAGAACTCCATAACCATCGTCAGTGCACCTTCAATGTTCTGAAATTTTTAATGCATGGTATTCCTCCATCTAAACCTGAACTTTGTGAAACTCGCTCTCGGGATGTTTTGTATTCACCCAAGGGATCTGGGCCAGCATTTATTGCCTGGCCCTAGTAGCCGTTGAGAAAGTGGTGTTGAGCTGCCTTCTTGATCTGCTGCAATTTACATGCTGTGGGGTTGACCCACAATGCCCTTAGGGAGGGAATTCCAGGATTTTGACCCAGGGGCAATGGTTGCTCTCTTCTGTAATGTTGACATTGGTTGCCCAGTTGTAGTTGTCCTGAAATGTTCATGGTCTTTGACCTGGGGAGCAGGTTGGGTGCCTTGTTAGCCATTTCAGACAGCAGTTGGAATGTAGAAAGTAGGAGCAGGTGAAAGGAATTGGCTCTTCAAATCTACTCCACCTGTTGACTGTCAACCATGTTGGTGAAGGACCTAGTTTCATGTTGTACCAGGATGGCAGATTTCCTTAACCGAAGTAATTGTGTTTTTGCAACATTCCACCAGCTCCATGGCCACCTTTGACTGTTTCTTATATCTAGATTTAAAATGAAACTGAATTCAAGTGCCATGGTGACATTCAAACATATGATCACTCGATTACTGGATTATTAGTAACTGGATCCAGTTAACATTACTTAATGGGAGGAGTGGATCATTTGAAATACAGGAGCCGAAAGGCAGGAATAACTTGCATTTGTTTTTATTTTTAACTCCTTCATGGGATGTTGACCTTGCTGAACAGGGTAACATTTCTCACACATCCCTAATTGCCCTTGGGCTGAGCGAGAGTCAATCATTTTGCTGTGAGTCTGGAGTCATGTACAAGCCAGACTAGGTAAGGATGGCAGCTTCCTCCCTCAGGAGGGCTGAGTGAGTGACTTGCTGGGCCATTTCACAGGGCAGTTAAGAGCCAACTGTGTTGCTGTGGGTCTGGAGTCACATGGAGCCCATGCCAAATAAGAATGGCAGATTTTCTTCCCTAAAGCACTTCAGTGAATCAGGTAGGTTTTTACAACAATTTAAACAAAACCTTTTTACTATTGTAAAAGAGGAGTGCTATTATCACTAGACTATTAATCCAGAGACTTTGGTAATATCCTAGGGACCTGGGTTCAAATTCTGCCATGGCAGATATTGGAATTGAATTAAGAATCTAATGATGACCATAAATCTATTGTCAATTGAGTAAAAAGTCATCTGGTTCACTAATGTCCTTTCAGGAAGAGAGCTGCCATCTCTCAGCTGTTCTGGTCTACATATGACTCCAGACCCACAGCAGTATGATTGTATCTTAATTGCCCTCGGATGGGTGATAAAAATGCTGGTCTCTGGCCAGTGGAGCTCACGTTCAATGAATGAATAAAAAGCTATGTCCCAAAAGGATTCATGGATAGGAGCAGGAATAGGCCATTCAGCTCCTTGAGCCTAACTGTTCTCCCAGGCAGCTGTATTCAGATCACCTCCGATCCCCAGGAACTCTGATCAACTTCCTCAGGGGTCTCTCCTCACCAAGACTTCTGACCACCCACACCACCCAGCCCCCACATCTCTACTCACAATCATATTGATTGGAATGAAGTCAGCTGGATGGACCTCATAGAATATGAGTTCCTTGATTGGGACTGTTAACCTGGTCCAATCAGGGAGTCCTAGCTGACAGATATAAGCATGAGGAAAAAAATAAGCACTACCGCAGTTAGGCAGTAGTGAGGGGGTAAAAAAAAAGAAAAAAAATAAGCAGGAGGATCAGGGGTTCTGCCCACTATAGGAGCCACTCTGTGCTAGCTGGGTCAGTGTAAATGAAGGGTGACTTGGTGCCAGGATACTGACCTTCATGGAGTTATTTCCACAATTTCTCTCCTTCCCCATCTTCCTGATCCCCTGTGTCACTGAGCATCACAGTGCAAAAAAGTTTGGGAATCTCGGATTTAGGGAGTCAATGGCTGCCAGACGTGGAATAGTGGAAGCCATTGCATCTTATAAGTCCATGATGTCGATATTTTGAATCTGTCTCCTTATTTTGGAAAGAAGGTGTGGAATGCTGCTTTGTCAGTGCTTAGTCAGTTTTGTGTTTTGTTGTGAAAGAACAAATTTGGGATTGATGAAATTCTGAGCAAAAATCAAAAATAGGTCCAGGATCAGGGTCCTCTGCTAACAGAGGCAATGCATTGTAGTACTGAAATGCTTTAAGCTGAAATGGATTGATCTTATTACATGGACCTTGTGGTACAAACTGACTGTGTAAATCAGAGAGGCATTTTACTTCATGACTCCTTTCAAAACCAGAACAGATTGATGCCTTTCAGTATTGGCTTGTGTGTACACTCAGTTGGAGCTTTCGATACAATTCAGATACAGTCAGTTCTTCCGAACACAATAGCTGTGTTTTCATACAACCTCACATTATAGAAAAATCGCACTTTAGGAACAGTGCTTAAAGTGTTGATGATGTAATCGTGTTACAGCCAACACATCTTTTAAAAATTCACGCTGTGGAAACAGTGTCCTCAATTTGTCAATCGCGTTACAGTGAAATCATGTTGACGAAGAACATGTTACAGCAGAACGACACATACTTGCAATAATTAATATTCATAATTGTTAAAACCAACACCTTTACTGAGGGAGTTCTTTACTATCAATGATGCTGTCATTCAGATGAGACCCCATCCACCAGTCTGTAAAAAGGCCACATGACACTGTTTTAAAGAAGGACGGAGGGGTAATTCCTGGTGTCTGGGCTAAGATTTATCCTTGAGTAAGAAAAACAGATTCTCAAACTCTTTGTGGGGAAGTGGTGGCATTGTCGTAATGTCACGAGTCTAGGTAAAAACAATGGCTGCAGATGCTGGAAACCAGATTCTGTATTAGAGGTGCTGGGAAAGCACAGCAGTTCAGGCAGCATCCGAGGAGCAGTAAAATCGACGTTTCGTGCAAAAGCCCTTCATCAAGAACACAGGCAGAGAGCCTGCAGAGTGGAGAGATAACTGAGAGGAGGGTGGGGGTGGGGAGAAAGTAGCATGGAGTACAATAGGTGAATGGGGGAGGGGATGAAGGTGATAGGTCAGGGAAGAGGGCGGAGCGGATAGGTGGAAAAGAAGATAGGCAGGTAGGACAAGTCATGGGGACAGTGTGTCACGAGTCTGGCAATCCAGCTACTCTCAGCTAATGTTCTGATAGGTGAAAGTTGAATTCAATAGAATTTTAAATTAAAATGGATCTAAGCACTTTCACTTATCCTAAAAACCTAGCTTATTCACTAATAGAAACTTAGAAAATAGATGCAGGAGTAGGCCATTCGGCCCTTCGAGCCTGCACCACTATTCAACATGATCACGGTTGATCATGCAATCTCAGTATCCCATTCCCGTTTTTGTCCATTTCCTGTTCTCCCTTTAGCCGCAAGGGCCATACCCAGCTCCCTCTTGAATACAGTGGAACCCCCGCATCCGCAGATTCGGTTTCCATGGTTTCAGTTATCCACGGTTTACCGCTGCCTGAAAATATTGCATGGAACATTCCAGAAATAATTCCAGGGGGCTGCTGGGAAGGTACATTTCCCATTTAAATGATAGGATGCGCTATAATCTTTGGTTTTGGGCATTCGTGGTAGGTCTTGGAATGTATCACCCATGGCTATGGGGTAGGGGGGGACTACTGTATATCTAACAAACTGGCCCCAACAGCGTCCTGTTGGAGAATTCCTCTGGCCAGTTAGGGGTGGACAATAAATGCTGGCACTAACCAGTGATGCCCATATCCTATGAATGAATTCCAAAAGGTCATAATATCATCTGTAGGATGATCATCTGTATCAACTTGGCCTCCACAGCCACCTGTGACAGAGAATTCCGTAGGCCCTCTGTCCTTTCATTTCAGCTATTCTGACAAAAAGTCATTACGCTGAAGTGCTGGGAAAATACAATATCTCAAAGTTCATTGACTTCAAAATTGATTCTGCTAATCTTGTTTCTTTCTCTTTAAAGATTCTGAGTATTTCCAACATTTATGGCATCATTTCCCATTTCCACACTCAGTGTGCCTTTGGAGTCAAAAGGTCATAGAGATGTACAGCACAGAAACAGATCCTTCAGTCCAACTCATCCATGCTGACCAGATATCCCAATCTAACCTAGTCCCAATTACCAGCATTTGGTCCATATCACTCCCATCCTATTCATATAGGCGAAAGTAAGGACTGCAGATGCTGGAGATTAGAGTCGAAAGTGTGGTGCTGGAAAAGCACAGCAGGTCAGGTCTCACCCGAGGAGCAGCAGAGTCGACATTTCGGGCAAAAGCACTTCATGAAGGATTTTTGCCTGAAACGTCAATTCTCCTACTCCTCGGATGCTGCCTGACCTGTTGTGTTTTTTCCAGCACCACACGTTCGACCTTTCTATTCATATACCCATCCAGATGCCTTTTAAGTGTTGTAAGTATACCAGCCTCCACCACTTCCTCTGGCAACCCATTCCATACACGCACCACCCTCTGCGTGAAAATGTTGCCCCTTAGGTCCATTTTAAAGGTTTCCCCTCTCGCCCTAAACCTATGCCCTCTTGTTCTGGACTCCCCTACCACAGGGAAAAGATCTTATCCATGCCCCTCATGATTTTATAAACCTCTATAAGGTCAGCCCTCAGCCTCTGACGCTCCAGGGAAAACAGCCCCAGCCTATTCAGCCTCTCCCTGTAACTCAAATCCTCCAACCCTGGCAACATCCTTGTAAATCTTTCCTGAACCCGTTCAAGTTTCACAACATTCTTTGCTGGTTCCTATTAACAAAGGATCAAATATAAATGTAACAAGGTTTTCTGTTGTCATGACAATGAGGTTCCACTGCATTATCAAAGAAAGAAATTTGGGACAGCACGGTGGCTCTGTGATTAACACTGCTGCCTTACTGCGCCAGGGACCCAGGTTCAACTGCACCCTCTGGCAACCTTCTGTGTTGAGTTTGCACATTTTCCCTGTGTCTGCGTATTTTCCCTGTGTCTGCGTGGAGTTGCTCCAGTTTCCTCCCACAGTCCAAAGATGTGCAGGTCAGGTGGATTGGCCATTGACAGTGTGGGAACAGGCCATTTGGCCCATCAATCCCACACCGACCTTCTGAAGAACATCTCACCCAGAATCACCCCTACCCTGTCTCTGTAACCTTGCATTCCCATTCAGCCTGAACATTCTGAAACACTATGGGGCAGTTTACCATGGCCAGTCCACCAGACCTGCACATCTTTGGACTGTGGGAGGAAACTGGAGCAACTCCACGCAGACACAGGGAAAATACGCAGACACAGGGAAAATGTGCAAACTCAACACAGAAGGTTGCCAGAGGGTGCAGTTGAACCTGGGTCCCTGGCGCAGTGAGGCAGCAGTGTTAATCACAGAGCCACCGTGCTGCCCCAAATTTCTTTCTTTGATAATGCAGTGGAACCTCATTGTCATGACAACAGAAAACCTTGTTGAAGGTAAAGGTAAAATCAATAGATATGAGTCTGACTTGTTATCCAGCTGTTCCAATGACGATGTAGGACCAGTGAGATGGTATCTGCTGTGGATCTAATTCAACAATAAGTGAATTGTAGTGGCTCAAGGCAAGCTGGGAGATTGGAGTTGATGTGTACCATTGCTGACCTCTCGAGGCACATCGTAATGATGGATGTCAGATTAATCGGGCAGTAGCCATTGAGGCACGTTGCCTGAATTTCCTTTGGAACCAGGATGATAGTCATCTTCTTGAGGCAGGTGGGAACTTCACAGTGTAGTGAGAAGAGGTTAAAGATGTCAGTGAATATACCCACCAGTTGCTCCACACAGGATCTGAGCGCATGGTCGGGGATTCCAACCAGGTCAGTCGCTTTCCCTGGATTCACTCTGAAGAATGCCGATCAAACATCTGCAGTGGTGAATGTGGGCATGTGGGGGCATAATTTCACTGACTTCCTGTTCAAAACCTGCATAGAACACATTGTACTCTTTGGAGAGGGATGCATCATTGCCAGTGATTCTACTCGACTCGGTTTTGTAACCCGTTATATCTGTGTGTTGCCACAGTCAACATGTGTTCCTATGGTTAGTCTGGGACTCTAGTCTAGTATGTCTCTTGGAACTGCTGATAGCTTTGTGAAGATCGTACCCACATCTCCTGTATAGGTCATGGTCACTCAACTTGAACTCCAGCAATTTCTGTTTTTATTTGCTGCTTTCATCTCTGGTTAGTTAGGGGGGCAAACTACTTGAAAATATCCTCTGTACCATTTTACATGATAGAAACTAAAGAAAGGGGTTCACTGATGTTTGTACTATCTCTTGAGCAATATTATGCTTACACCCTTGGAACACAACGATTTGCAAATTCCTCTCCAAGCCACACACCATCCTGACTTGGAAATACATTGCCATTCGTTCAGTGTCGCTGTCACAGCTTTCTAGAATTTCCATCCAAAGCAGCAGTCCGATCTACTTACACATCATTGATTATTATGGCTGGGGAAGGCAGTAAATCATTACCTTGTCTTGGGCAATTGGAGATAGCCAATAAATGCAGGTGCAGCCAGTAACTCCTACATCCCCTTGAAGAAAACAATTAAAAATAAAAATCCCTCCCAAGCTCGATACAGCCAAGTTATGAATTGTAAAGATTCAACAAATTAATAGTCACTAGTGTGGGACATTATTTTGTGTCATGACCAACAAAAAAATCGATCAGAGCTTCGTTCGCACAGTTAGTATGATCTGGTGGCCATTATAGTGACATGTCCACGGGATGACATAGGTTAGGACTTGAATATTGAAGGCTACAAGCCACCCAGGAAGAATAGAAAGCTCAGAAAAAGGTGGAGGCGTGGCTCTGATGGTTAATGACAGTATTAACTCAACAGTGAGGGATAACCTAAGTTTAAGAAATCAGGATGTGGAATTGGTATAGGTAGAGATCAGACAGAAGGCACTGAGTCACTTGTGAGAGTCCCTAACCACATCTATATGAGAGGAGTGAAAATGAAGACCTAATGGGACCTTGTCAGAATGGTAGGAATATTATGGAGATTTCAATCTATATAGAAACACTGAAAATAGAAGCAGGACTGGCCATTCGGCCCTTTGAGCCTGCTCCCCCATTCAATATGATCATGGCTGATCATCCAACTTAGTCCCCTGTTCCAACTTTCGCCCCATACCCTTTGATCCCTTTAGACCTAAGAACAAAATTTATCTCCTTCTTGAAACATTCAATGTTTTGGCCTTAACCACGTTCTGTGCCAGAGAATTCCACAGGTTCACCATTTTCTGGGTGAAGAAATTTCTCTTCGTCTCAGTATTAAATAGCTTAATCAATATCCTTAGACTGTGATCCCTGTTTCTGGACCCTCTAGTCATCAGAAACATTCTTCCTGTGTTGATTATGCCTAGTCCTCTTAGAATTTTATAGGTTTCTGTGTGATCTCTCTCACATTTTTCTAAACTCCAGTGAAAATAGTCTTTGCTCATCTAGTCTCTCTTTAACTAGCAGCCCTGTCATCCCAGGAATCAGTCTGGTAAAGCTTTGTTGCACTCCTTTCACAGCCAGGGAATCCTCCCTCAGATAGAGAGACCAAAACTGCACACAATACTCCAGGTGTGGTCCAACCAAGATTTTGTAAAATTGCATCAAGTATTCCTGTTTCTGTACTCGAACCCTCTCACGATGAAAGCTATCACACCATTTCCTTTCTTCTCTGCCTATTGCTTCTGCATGCTTCCTTTCAGCAGCTGCTATATAAGGAGACCTGGGTCTCATTTCAACTCTTCATTTCCAACCTATTTCCACTCAGATAATAATCTGCCTTTCTGGTTTTGCTATCGAAATGGAGAACTTGATATTAATCCACATTGAGTGTCATCTGCATCCATTTCCTTCATCACCGAATACTTCTAACAGGCATTCATTTTTTTGAAACCTACCTAGCTGGCTGTTCAACCCCTATCTTGTATTATTGCAGTAAAATGCCATCTATACTGATGTCGCTGGCATCAATAGTAAATTTGAAAACATTGCAACTAGGGAGTAAGCCATTTGGCAAATCAAACTCATTCTGTTGTTCCACATTATCCCTTATTCTGGACTCCACAGTCAGAGGAAGCATTATCCCTGCATCCAATCTGTCCAGCCCTGTCAGAATTTTATACATCTCAATGAGATCTCCTCTCATTCCCCTCTGTACTCCAATGAATACAGCCCTAGTTGATTCAATCTGTCATCATACAACAATTCTGCCGACCCAGCCATCAGTCTGGTTAACCTTCACTGGACTCTCTCTCTGGGAAGTGTATCTCATCTTACGTAAGGCAGTGATTAGTTCAGTTAGATGGCTGGTTTGCAATGCAGTATGATGCCGACAGCACTATCTGAAGTTAATATGAAAGTCTCACTTTCCTAAACTTGCCCTTTGGCTGAGACAAGGTGACCATGAGGCTAAACTTGGTTAGCACAGCTACCTCACAGCACCAGGGTCCCAAGTTCGATTCCAGCTTCGGGCGACCGTCTGTGTGGAGTTTGCACGTTCTCCCTGTGTCTGCGTGGGTTTCCGCCAGCTGCTCCGGTTTCCTCCCACAGTCCAAAGATGTGCAAGCCAGGTGAATTGGCCATGCTAAATTGCCCGTAGTGTTAGGTGCATTAGTCAGG
>NC_057715.1:110860672-110961323 GCF_004010195.1 Chiloscyllium plagiosum | reverse complement strand
TGCTAACCACTGTGCCACCATGCCACCGTTGTGAGATTAGATTAATCTAATCTAATCTCACAACCAGTCATCCATCGCTAATGAGTGAGCAATCCTATGGTCTGGTGGAACCAAAGCAACTTTAGATTAGGGGAGCTGATGGCAGAGAGCTTTAACACTAGGTTTATTAACCCAGAGATCCCAGGTAATGTTCTGGAGGCTTGGGTTCAAATCCTGCCATGGTAAATGGTGGAATTTGAATTCAATAAAAATATAGAATTAAGATCCCAATGATGACCGTGTAACTGTTGTCAGGAAAAATCCATCTGGTTCACTGATGTTCTTAGGGGAGGGAAATATTGCCATCCTTACCTGGTCTGGCCTACATGTGAGTCCAGACCCTCAGCGACGTTGGTACCTCACACTTGCTCCTCTGGGCAGTTTGGGATAGTCAATAAATACTGGCCTGGTCAGTGATACCCCATATCCTGTGAATGAACTTTATTTCTGAAAGAATTGAAAAAAAATACAAGGACTGCAAATACTCCAGAATTTAATTATCAGGTGTGGGATCAAAGTGTCCTTGAATCACCTGAGGTTGTCTCAAAAAAAATCATTTTTACAAATTATTTATCACTGTGTCTATTAGAAGCAATTTCTTTTCACTTTTTCACAGCAAGTGGTGGTGCTGGCTGGAGCAATATTAGTTGACCACCTTCAACTGCACTTAATATGAATGAATAGATAATGCATTGTCACATATATCTGGAGAGAGAAGATGGAAAGTGTTCTGTCGCCACAATCCAGCACCATTTTGAGGGACATAAGAATCAATAGAAAATACTTAAATACAGTTCACCTTCATTGGTCAGGCTCCAGAGCTTCCTTGAGGTTCCTACTCCGGGCCTATCCCAGCCATGGCCCCACTCTAGGCACTGACACTGTCGCAGTCGATGGCTTATTGCCAAAAGAGTTCATGCTTTGGGCCTACTGCAGCCAGGAGTCCCCGTTTCACCATTGCTGTAGCCAACACCACACTGCCATTCCAAGGGTCCACACATCAGACCTATGTAGCCAGGAGTCACTGCCAACATCACTCCAGCCAACATGACTCATTTTCCAAAGGCACCATCAAATCTATGACAGAGACGACACTTTGCTGTTGCTCTGGTCTTTGGACCATTCGTGCCTGGTAAAGACGCCAAAGTTTCGCCCCTCCCACACCCCCCCAATCAGCAGCGTCTTCGACTCCCGAAGGCCGACCAGCAGTCCTGGGGATGGGGTGGGGCAGGGTTCGGCTGGGTAGTGAAAGTGTCCCTCCTGCTGTGGTGGCAATCCTGACCTGCATTCTTGGATCACTGCAGTCCATGGGGTGAGGTGGAGAGACACCCACAAAGCTGTTAAGGAATGACTATTAGGGCTTTGAACAGTGACCATGAAGAAACTGCAATATATTTTCAAGTCATAACGGTGTGTAGCCTGGAGGGGAACTTGCAAGGGGTGGGTGGTATTCACATTTGTCCTTGTCTTTCTAGATGAAAAGGGTCATGAGTTCAGATGCTGCTGTCAATGGATGTCTTGATGAGTTGTTGCACTAGATCTTGTAGATGGAACTGCAGTCACTGTGTATTGGTGCCAGAGAGAGTGAATCCTGAAATGGTGAATAGTGTGTAAAGCAAGTAGGTGGAACAATGGCTTAGTGCTTGGCACTATTGCCTCACAGAGCCAGGGACCCGATTTTGATTCCCACCTCGGGTGACTGTCTGTGTGGTGTTTACACATTCTCTCTCCGTGTCTGCATGGGTTTCCTCCTACAATCCAAAGATGTGCAGGTTAGGTGAATTGGCTGTGCTAAATTAACCATAGTGTTCAGGGATGAGTAGGATAGGTGAATTTGTCTAGAGCAAATACAGTATAGGGGAATGGGTCTGGGTGGGTTACTCTTTGGAGAGCTGGTGTAGACCTGTCGGGCCGAAGGGCCTATTTCCACACTCTAGGGAGTCTCTGATAATCTGTTATACCATAGGCTGCTTCGTCCTAGATGGTGCTCAGCTTCCTGAGGTATTGGAATGGATTTTTTGGTCAGAATTCATTTCTCTGCATCAACGAATTTCAAATGAACTATCGCTGCTGTCTTCTTTCTTCGTTTTCCCCATTCTTTGATATTTCTCTGCTTGAGAAACTCCATCAATACTCTGCCAATCACTATCATTAAAGCATCCTACAAAGTTGACTCTGTCAGCATGAGAGTCCTGAGCCACTGGGTCCAATGATGAAGCATCTCCTCACAGAACATATTGATTTTGACTTATCCCCAAGAGATTCATGTTATCAAAGCAAAATGTTTGGGATTAATCGGATTTTGCCTTCCATTTCACCTCTAAACAAATGGAGCAGCAATTTATTTGTGCCATGATTGTACCTTGAAATTTCTGGATAAAGTCATGAACAAAAAGAATTTAGTCATTTTGTCATACATGTCTCAAGTATTGCTGATTAAAAGACACATTTATCATCATCGAGTACTTATTAAGACTTTCATAAGAAATACCAATATATAGGGGAGCATCTTGTTATACTGTATGAGAAAAGATTGCTGATTTTGTTTTGACAAATGTGCTCTGTTTGTTGAAGTGTTACCATGGAGAATGCACCAGTTAGATGATGACTGACAGTTAGCTGCCAAACTGTGTTCAAACTTTTAGAAAAGGGAAATTAACACTGATTGTTCAAGGCACTGTTCTGAAGAATGAATCAGAGAATGGCTGCCGTATATTTTATTAAGTTCTATTTTATCAAGTTGAAACAAGCACAGTCTATGTGCATGTATTTTGACAAAAGCTAGATTCCTCTGCAGGAATAGAGGGAGCTTCCAGTATGCACATATGAACTATACTGAGAGCATGATTATGATCTGCTCGTTTTGATAAGCATGGCCAATGCACTTAGCATCATACTGGCACTGAAAGTCATACAGCACATTACTCATTTGTGCGATTGTCAGAAAGTGTCTTTGACCTGACGGCAGTGTCCGGTTAATGGTGAACAACATTCATGTTGCTACCGATTACTAGCAGTGTGAATGCAGACGTTTAACCTGCAGCTCAAATTTTCCACTTTTCAATTGTATTCTTGCAAGTTATCTTGATGAGTGCAAGACAAAGTGTGTCTTTTCTCACCAATAATAATTATTTCACGTCAATGGTTTCTTTCCATAACAAAGGATATTCTAGTCATGGAATTATACAGCACAGAAACAGACCATTTGGTTCAACCACTCCACTCCGATCATAATTCCAAAATAAACCAGTCCCACTGCCTGCGTTTGGCCTGTGTTCCTCCAAATATTTCTATACATGTACTTATCCAAATGTCTTATAAATGTTGTAACTGTATCCACATCTACACACGAACCGCTCACTGTGTTAAAAAAAAGTCTCTCATGTCTTTTTAAAATCTTTCTCCATTCACCTTAAAAATAATCCCCCTAGTCTTGAAATCCCCCACCTGAGGGAAAAGAACCCTGACCTTCACCTTATCTATGCCCCTCATGATTTTATAAACCTCTATACGGTCAACTCTCAAACTCCTATGCTCCAGTGAGAGAAGTCCCATCCTATCCAGCCTCTCCTTATAACTCAAACACTCCATTCCCGGCAACATCCTGGTAAATCTTTACTGAACCCTCTCCAGCTTAATAATAACCTTCCTATAGCAGGGTGACCAGAACTGGACATAGGACTCCAGAAGAGGCCATACTGTACAACCTCAACCTAATGTTCCAACTCATACACTCAAAGGTCTGAGCAATGAAGGCAAGCCTGCTAAACGCCTTCTTAACCACCTTATTTATGGATGATGCAAACTTCAAAGAATTATATACCTCAAACCCTAGGTCTCTCTGTTCCACAAGACTACCCAGGGCTCTACTTGTCGTATCGAAATGCAATACATCCCATGTATCCAAATTATCCTCCATTTGCCACTCTTCAGCACATTCACTCAATTGATGATAAACTGGCAAAACTCACTACGATTCAGAAGTATTTCCTTGGCTCTCGATCATTATGAGACACTCCAAGGATGTGAAAAACAATTTTATTTTATATTCACTCACGGGATGAGGACATCTCTAGCCGGGCCAACATTTACTGGTCATCCCTATTTTCCTGGAGAGCAGTTAAATGTCAATCACATTGGCGTGGGTCTGGAGTCACATGTAGGGCCAGATGAGGAAAGGATGGCAACTTTAGCTTTAATGTCAGGAGGATCAAAATATCTTCATTGGTCTTGATAGGCAGGGATGCATGAGATTCTTGGCTGTGTAAACCCAAACAAAATGAGCAGCACTGACTCAACTTCAGAACAATTGATCCTGATTAGATGACTTCTTCAGTGCTGATCTCATAATTAAATTCTCGTGAGTTTGGTGATAAGCCTGGAGGGCTCTTTTGGGGCTGTTCACTGCAGAAGAAGAAGATGAAATGGTTAGCTGTCTCTACATTAATCCAACTTAACTGGGACATGCCCTGAGGCTTGTTTTCCTTAAAGATGATCAGAGTGTTTCTTGTTGAAATAGAATTGATGATACTGCGGATGCTAGAAATCTGAAATAAAAACAGAAAATACTGGAAATGCTCAACATCTATGGAAAGAGAAAAGCAGAGTTAATGTTGTGGGTTGTTTTATCAGGACTCATTACATGTGCTATATTGGGTGTCTTGCTTCCTTTGGGAAGCTGGTGAAGATGATACATGTCACTATAGGATAGAAATACAGAAAAGCATAGAAAAAAGGATTATGAGTCGGTTATTTAGTTTTTTGAGACCTCTCCATTATTAAATATGATTATGACTGGTCATCCAACTCAGTAACCTGGTCCCCTCATCTCTCTGACCTTTTACAGCTGGGAACATCCAATTGGAACAACATTGGGAAATGGTAGACAATTGGGGTCTTGCAATTTGGAAAGTCAGATCATGGTATGAGTTTCATGGTGAATGGTAGGTCCTTAAGGAGGGTAGTGGAACAGGGGGAGCTTGGAGTTCAGGTGCACAGTTCTCTGAAGGTGAAGGCACAGGTAGACAGGGCAGTGAAGGTGGCTTTTGGAACACTGGCCTTCAGTCAGAGCACTGAGTATAGAGTTTGGGAAGTTATGCTGCAGTTGTACAGGACATTGATGAGACCGCACTTGGAGTATTCCATTCAGCTTTGGTCACCTTGCTATAGGAAGGATGTTATTAAACTGGAAAGAGTGCAGAAGAAATTTACAAGGACGTTGCCAGGAATCAAGGATTTGAGTTATCAGGAGAGATTGGACAAGCATGGACCTTTTCTTTCGAGCATAGGAGACTGAGGGGGGATCTCATTGAAGTGTATAAGATCATGAAATGCATGAATAGGGTGAATGCACTCAGTCTTCATCCCAGGATTGGGGAATTGAGGAGTAGGGGGCATCAGTTCAAGGTTAGAAGAGAAAGAATAAATGGGAACCCAAGGGACAACACTTTTACACAGAGGGTGGTACACACATGGAATGAGCTGCCAGTGGAAATGGTTGACGTGGGTACATTGACAACATTTAAAAGGCATTTAGACAAATACATAAATAGGAAAGGATTAGAAGGATATGCTCCAAGAGCAGGGAAATAGGGTTAGTGTGGAGGGACATTTTGGTCAGCATGGATCCCTGTCTCAGTGCTGTAGGACTCAATGACTCTATGATTCTAATGTTGAATTTCTGATTGCTGTACCCCTTGCCTTTTCCAGTGATCCCAATTTGTCCACCATGGTTCCATTGCTGATACTCTCACCATTGAGTCTAATGGTTGTCAGCCATGATCATAGTGAGTGGCAGAGCAGGCTCGAGGGGCCTAATGGCCCACTCCTGCTCTTATTTTTTTCATGTTCTTACAAGCTCCAATTCTGTTCCCACACCTACCCTCGCACATAGGATTTGTTTAATATATACCTTGAGAGTAAGATGTTCAGGCGAGGCTTGACCTGTCCTCTCCCCTGAATATCAGGGCTTTGGTGGCATGTGTTCAAACAAAGAAAGGGCAATGTTCACTGGACTCCTGCCTAATCCCTCAACCAGCATCATGTACACTGACAGTCTGATCATTATCATGCTACAATCTCTTGCTATAAATTCTGTGTCTTAAGGTCCTGCTCTACAGCTATCTGATGAAGGAGCAGCACTTGGAAAGCTAGTGCTTCCAAATAAACCTGCTCAACTGTAATCTGGTGTTGTGTGCTTTTTAACTTTGCCCATAGAAGGCAGAGGGTAGTAGTGGAAGGCTGGAGGTCTGTGACTAATAGTGTTCTGCAGTGGTCTGTATTTGTAATTTATACATATGACTTGGATGCAAATATAGATGGGTGGGTTAGTAAGTTTGCAGATGACACAAAGACTGGGGGCCTTGTGGTTAGTGTAGAAAGTTGTCAAAGGATACTATTCTCTTCTCGTTTACTTACATGTGCATGAATAAATGTCACTTGGAGATGGGAGAGAGATGCTGAGGTTGATGGAGTCTGGGAAATTGCATGGTTTTGTGCAGCAAAGAAGGTGAGAAATGATGGAAGAGGAGGGAAAGTGATGTGCCTCCTTCAGAATGTACCAGCGTGGACAGATTCGTCTGTGGAGTGCTGCTGTAAATTATGAATAATAGCCAACAAAGCCCTGCCATCTCATTCTTATTTCTGGTGATTTTAATGAGCTAATCAGAAAGTTTGGGGCAAGTACTAGCAACATGTCACTTCTGCACTTCATAAGGAAGTTGTAGCTGACATCACCTGGACTCTAATGTACAAATGAACAGTTCAGCCAAAGGAAGGAGAGGAAAGTGTACATTTGAAATAAATAAGTCTTATCAGAACAAATCCGACTTTAAACTAAAATGACAGTGGTGCACTTAATTGGAACTGATTGCACTTTCAGATAGCACTGACTGCCACAAATTGGTCGTCAGACTTTCTGGAGAATTCAGGAAAGAAGGACTGGGTAATGAGCTGTTTTGACTTGGGTGACTCTGAGTATTCCCATGCTTGAGCCAAGCTGTAACTCACGGTGCTGAGTGTGTGAAAACTGATCACTTTATTCACTGCTTCAAAATGCAAACATTTCGCTTGAATCTTGGAATGTGCTTCCAATCAGAAACAAAGACAGAAATTGCTGGACAAGCTCAGCAAGTCTGGCAGCATCTGTGGAGAGAAATCAGAGTGAAGGTTTTGGGTCCAGTGACCATTCCTCAGAACTCATACAACATGGTGATCATCTGCTTACTTTGCCATTGTACGTACAGTCAAAGACTGACAGATGGACCATATATATTGATCCAAAACCAATTCAAAAAAACCTGTCATATCCCTACACTTGTACCCAAAACAGGCCCCTAAAAAACGTTATCCCTGCAAGGTTTCAAAATCATGTTATCATGCACCACTGGACTGATCCTGAGCTTAGTCACTTCAGTTAAAAATGACAGATGGACACAACAAGGGTACAAATCCTAGAGGGAGGATTGAAGGCCAGAGGACACTGATTTAAGGCAATTGGCCATAGAAAAAATGGAGACATGGGGCAGCGAGTTGGAAGGATGTGGCATGCAGTGCCTAAGGGTGTGGAGGAGGTGGGTTTAATTGAGAGATTCAAGCAGCAATTTTAAGAATATTATCTCAAAAGGAAGAATGTACAAGGTTACAGAGAGAAATTGGGGAGGTGTTGCTAAGTGAATGGGTCCTTCAGAGAGTGAGCATAGCCACAATGAGGTGAATGGCCTCCCATGATGCTATAACCATCCCACTATTTGATTATACAATTTAAATTGAGGTTATTAAAATCAGTTGAGGTAAATAAAATGAAGACAGTTGACCCAGTAAAAGGAAATACCTTGTTGGAAATTTAGCATTTAGAGAACAAAGAGTGAAGGCAAACTGATAAAGGAGCCAAAGGGAAGTTGATTTATTTTATCAGCAGCACATTCTTTTGATCTGCAATTGTCTAAGTAAGAGGCTGGCGGGTCCTTATTCATCCATAACTTTAAGAAAGGAATCAAGTTTGTAGGAAATCGGGAAATATTTACAGAGAAAGATTAAGGAAGAATGATAATTCGATCAAAGAGCTAGCACTCAGTGATGGGCTAAATGACCACCTGCTTTTGCGAGCTGTTCAAAATTTTCCTGTTCCTGCAATAACCTTTGTAGGCTCAGTTACATTTAATGGGTGAATGGCCATATAAAAAGCAAACAAAAACAATCTCGAACAAGAGCATGAGTAATCATGTAAATAGCATCAATTACGTAATATAATCAGTCCATGCAGAGAGAAATATAATAGCCAGAATAACAAGAACGTGGTTCATCGACCATTACACAAAATAAAGAACTGCAGGTGCTGGAAATCTTAAACAAAAGCGGAAATTGCTGGAGAAACTCAGCAGGTCTGGCAGCATCAGAGTTAATGCTTTCAGTTCAGTGACTCATTCTGATGAAGAGTCACCAGAATTGAAATGTTAACGCTGCTTTCTTTCTACAAATGCTGCCAGATCTGCTGAGTTTCTCCAGCATTTTCCGCTTTTGTTTCCACTTATTATACAGTTTAGATTATATCCCGCAGCTAGCTAGTTAAACTCGTTAAGGACTGCACCAACATTGTTGATTTCCTCCACTATTTCACCAATAGAGAGGCAGTGCTTAATGATAAAGCAGTCAAAGTTTTCAACCTCCAATGAGTTTAATCCCCTCTAAACTCCACTTTATTGCATCCGTTCACTTAAACTCCAATTTTGGCGATGAAGTTAAAATGAATGAGTGAATGCCTGCAGATAGGAATTTAAATGATTGAGGTGAAAGTGAGGACTGCAGATGCTGGAGATCACAGTCAAGAGTGTGACACTGGAAAAGCACAGCAGGTCAGGCAGCATCCGAGGAGCAGGACAATCCGAGGAGCAGGACAAAAGTGGAACGGCTTGTCGAGAGTGTGACACTGGAAAAGCACAGCAGGTCAGGCAGCATCTGAGGAGCAGGACAATCCGAGGAGCAGGACAAAAGTGGAACGGCTTGATGAAGGGCTTATGCCCTTCATCAAGCCGTTCCACTTTTGCCCAAAACGTCTATTCTGCTGCTTCTCGGATGCTGCCTGACCTGTTTTGCTTTTACTGCACCACGCTCTCGATTTAAATAATTGAGTCAAGCCAAAGGGTGCATTCAACATAACAGTCAAAGGGAATTAAATCCTGAAAATTGTGCAATTGGTTTCTTTGCCAGGCTTTATCTTATGAGAAAGTGAGGACTGCAGATGCTGGAGAGTCAGTGTCAAAAAGGGTGGAGCCAGAAAAGCACAGCCGGTCAGGCAGCTTCCGAAGAGCAGGAGAGTCGACATTTCGGGCATCAGGAATGTGGGTGGTTGGAAAGGGGCTAAGAGATAAATAGGAAGGAGGGTAAGGTGGGGAGAGGGGAGATGAGGAAACTGGTGAAGTCGATGTTGATGCCATGTGGTTGGAGGGTCCCAAAGCAGAAGATGAGGCGTTCTTCCTCCAGGCATATGGTGGCTAGAATTTGGCGGTGGAGGAGGTTCAGGACTTGCATATCCTTGGCAGAGTGGGAGAGGGAGTCGAAATGAAATTCTATGCCTCAGTGCTCTATTTAATGGATTTATTAATTCCTTAGTTTTTACATTTTTGTGTTCAAGTGCTCTACTTCAGATTATTTGTCGCTGACTTGCAAATCCCATTAATTTTCTTTTAGCTGCAGAGTAATTAAAGTCTCTATTATGTTTAAAAATAAATTTTGCCTTATTCAAGATTGACCATTCTTTTAAAATCGACAGTTACTTTTTACACGACTCAGATCCTTGTTTAAATAAAAGATCTATCACTCTCAATCATTTCCTGTTCAGTTTAAGTATTTATAGTTTCGTTTCATTGTAGTGTTCTAAAATGTGAGATTTTCCTTGTTAAGATATATACATGTCAACAATCGAACACTTTACCTTGATAGTTTTTGTTTCTTTTAATTTTGTCATGATGTACAAGGAGTCACTCTCAGGATGGCAAATGGTTCAGTGGTTAGCACTACTGCCTCATAGCGCCAGCGATCCGTGTCTGATTCCACTCTCTGGTGACTGTGGAATTTGCACATTTTCCCTGTGGCTGTGTGGGTTTCCTCCGAATGCTCCTGTATCCTCTCCTAGTTCAAAGATGTGCAGGTTGGGGTGGATTGGCCATGTTAAATTGCCCACAGTATCCAGGGATGTACAGGCCTTCTGTGGATTAGCCATGGGCAAAGCAGGGTTATGGGAGTGGGTCTGGGTGGGATGCTTTCAGAGGGTTGATGTGGACTCATTCGGCCTGCTTCCACACTGTTGGGATTCTATGAAATGATGTTCAAATTCAACTGAGAAATCTGTGAGAGAGAGAAGTCAAGTTAACCCCCAAGGATAAGCTCACGTTTAGAAACATATCTTTTTGAATCTTTGATGGGATGTTGGTGTCACTGGCAAGCCCAGCATTTTGTTGCAATCTCTAATTGCCCTCGAGATGATTGGCTTGCAAGGCCATTTCAGAGGGCACTCAGTGCCAGCACATTGCTGTGGGTCTGGAGTCACATATAAGCGATACCAAGGCACTAGTGAGCTGAAGGGCATTCACAATAGCAAGAATCAAGGATAGTTTTGGGCTTGCTGTTATTTATAGTCCTGGCTTGTTAACAGAATTTAACTTGATTCAGTTGGAATTTGTACTCATGTTCCCAGAAATAAAGGTACATCAGCAAAGGTATAATTTTTCGGAAATGATAATTGGAATCCTTGGCCAGGTGGAGAGTAAGTGCCACTGTCAACTACCATTCACTCTTTCTGGGATTGGCATAGTAACCCTACCTTGACTAGCATTGCCACCCTCACATCTAATGTTTGCCCACCCTTCTGAATGTCAAAACCTCTTGCTCAATATCCTGAAACATCTGCTTCCTACTTGCTAGATTTCCCAACCAGAGAAAACCGGGACCTCTACATGACCTGTTATAGACCAAACCAGAACCCTTCAAAACATGCTAAATTGCCCATAGTGTTAGGTGCATTAGTCAAGGGTAAATGTAGGGAAATGGGTCTGGGTGGGTTACCCTTCAAAGGGTAGTGTTGACTTGTTGGGTCGAAGGGCCTGTTTCCACACTGTAGGGAATCTAATTATTTCAAGAAAGCAGCCCGGGCCCTAACGTTTCTAGTTGTTTTAAGCAGGTTCCCCTTTCATTGTACAAGTGTTTCTTTTTAACTTGAAAGCCTTTTGCCTGAGGCAGTATCTGTTAGCTACAATCAAACTGGCCCTAAACCATATCAAAACTGGACACCATGGAGGCTCTGTGTTTACGAACCCTTTGAAAACAAAAATCAAGAAAAACATAACCTTGTTAAAGGAGCAGCATCATCACACACCAAATTCCCTGGATGACCCATAAATTTTTAAAATTAATTTTTGTGGGATGTAGGCATCACTGTCCAGCCAATGATTTTTTTTGGCCATCTCTAATAGTCCTTGAGAAGGTCGGGGTAAGCTACCTTTTTGAGCCGCTGCAGTCCATGTGCTGTAGGTAGACCACAATGCTCTTGGGGAGGGAATTCAGGATTTTGACCCAGTGACAGTGAAGCAACAGCAACATATTTCCAAGTCAGGATGATAAACTTCCAATCTCAGTCTTCAATGGCTTGTTGCTTATTCTGAGTAACCCTGTGTTCTAGACTTCCCAACCAGGGGAAACCAATGTCTCCATATCCACCCTGCCAAGCCCCTTCAGAATTTTATGTTTCATTGAAATCACTAGCCATTTTGAAAAGGAATTTGATTTTTAAAATTTAATTTATTTTTACATCTTTTCGAAGGTGCCTTGGTGGATTTCTGCAATGCATCTTGCAGGTGGGATACATGACTGCTATTGAGGGTCAGTGGTAGAGGGAACGGATATTTGAGGAGCTGAGGGCCAATTAAGTGGGCTGCAATAGTTGGCCATTACCTTCTGCAGGATGGATCACCAGGAGATGGGCCCACTCCTATTGTTTGTCTTCAGGCCAATTGGACAATCAAACTGCATTGCTGCTTTATGAACATGCTAACTTGTCCTGTAGTGAGACTCAACCTGGAACTCCTAGCCCAAAGTTAGGGCACTACCCACAAGACCTCCAGGCTCTTCACTGGGTAGCCAGTTTAGAACGACGACACAGCCAGTGGTGAAGTAGAGTGAGGGCGATCTAACAAGAAAAGTAATTTAACTTTGTATGCAATGTCTTTAATTCAGTGATGGTACATGGGGAATTAATGACCAACTTCACTCATAGAAGTGTTGCCACAGTTTAATTCAATACACTGCCTCAATGATGTGTCAGGGCCTCAAGATTATTGACTCAAGGGCCACCCAAATCAAACACACACAGACTGTTCCTTTTAAATGAATTGGCAGACGTTTGAATTGGATGAACCTCCCTCTACTGCCTCATGGATATTTATTAGCCTGATCCCTTCAAATCAAAATGTTCTACCTGCAGCCTTCTGCAGAGATTTAGTTAAAAGGTTGCTGGATCCTGTTGATGAACAGAAAAGGTTGATAATTGCAAGACAGCTGATTGATGCTAATTAGACCAGCACAAAGTTGTCAAAGTGATTATTCTTTTCTTCTATTGAAGAAGACAGCAGTGCATCGCAACCTTTGCGACATGCTTCCTCTGGGTGCTCCGGTTTCCTGCCACAGTCCAAAGATGTGCAAGTTAGGTGTACTGGCCATGCAAAATTACCCATAGTGTTCAGGGATATGTAGGTTAGATGCCATTGCAAATGTACGGTCACAGGGAACAGGTAGGAGAATGGGTCTGGGTGGGATGCGCTCTGGAGGGTTGGTGTGGATTTGTTGGGCTGAATTTCCTGTTTTTAAACTGTAAGGGTTCGACTGATTGTATGGAGAAGCCTGTCTGATGACCAAAGCTTCAGGCAAGTGTTTGTTTTCTGTCACTAATCTTTGTCAGTCATAACTCCGAGGGAGCTCTCTAATGGTGGACATAGAATGGCCAGGGTAGGACTTATGTAGTCAATGCAGGGGAGTGCTGCTGAGGGGTGCAGGTGCATAATTCTTTGAAAGCGGTGTCACAGGTAGACGGTGGTGAAAAAGGCATTTGGCATGCTTGCCTTCATTGTTCATAACATTGAGTAAAAGAGTTGGGATATCGTGAGGGACCTCTTTAGGACATTATGAGGTCACTTTTAGAATACTGCATACAAATTGGATCACTGGATATAGGTTTGCTCACTAAGCTGGAAGGTTAATGAAAATGAACTTTCCAGCTCAGTGGAGAAACCTTCAAAGTTTGGGAGAAGATTTCTAGCTCGGGTACTCGTTGTTGTGGTTCTGTTCGCCGAGCTGGGAATTTGTGTTGCAGACGTTTCGTCCCCTGTCTAGGTGACATCCTCAGTGCTTGGTCGAATTCATGTTGCTTGTCATCTGCGTGTGTTGCTAGCTGGTCGTGTCATTTCGTGAAGGACAAACCTTCATCCAGAACCTCAACCTGATCTACAAATCTTCTCAAAACTCACTAAATGTGGTCACCCTTCTATAGGAATGATGTCGTTAAACTTGAGAACATGCAGAAAAGATTTACAAGGATGTTGTCAAAACTAGACGATTTGAGCTACAGGGACAGACTGAATAGACTGGGACTGTTTTACTGGGAGCGTCAGAGGAGGAGGGGTGACCCAATAGAGGTTTACAAAATCATGAAGGTGAGGGATAGGGTGAATAGTCAAGGTCTTTTTCCAAGGACAGGGGAGTCCAAAACTAAAGGACATAGGTTTAAGATGAGAGGGGAAAGATTTAAAAAGGGACCCAAGTGATAACCTGTTCATGCAGAGGGTGGTGCATGTATTAAATGAGCTGGCAAAGGAAGTGGTGGAGACTGGTACAATTATAGCATTTAAAAGGCATCTGGTTGGGTACATGATTAGGAATATTTTAGAGAGAAATGGGCCAAATGCTGGCAGATGGGACTAGGTGAGATGGGTAAATTTACTTGACACAGACGAGTTGGAATGAAGGATCTGTTTTGGTGCTACATGACTCTATTGCTCTGAGATCAAGGCTAACCCTAAGAAACTGGACATACCGAGGAATACTGAGGGGTGACATGCTCACTGGAGGTACTAATCTGCACATCTTTGGACTGTGAGAGCAAACTCGAGTACACAGAGGAAATGCATGCAGACACAGACAGTTGCCCAAGGGTGGAATCAAACCTAGGTTCCTGGTGACGTGTGGCAGCAGTGCTAACCACTGAGACACTGTGGGCATAATGGATCGGTTTATGTTAAACTGATTTTATCATGATTTATAATGGTAAGTAAAACAATTTGAATGAACCAGCCTGAAATCCGACTGCCTTTTCTTACTGTTATAACTGTGAACAGGAACAATGGATTCTTGCAGTTTTTAAAATTCACTCATGGGATGTGAGCATTTTGGCTGGGGCCAATCTTTATTGTCAATGTCTGGCTGACCTTGAGAAGGCTTAATATCGCACCTTGGAGACAGCACCTCTGACAATACAGCACTCCTCCAGGGATGAGCTTGGAGTTGTCCACTAAGGTCTTGTGCTCATAATGCTACCACATGTAGAGCTTACCAGATAACAAACAACACAGTGACATGGTGGCTCAGTGGCTAGCACTGCTGTCTCACACTTCCAGGGACACAGATTCGTTTCCATCCTCAGGTGACTGCCTCTGCGGTGTTTGCACATTCTCTCCGTGTTGGTGTGGGTTTCCTCCAGGTGCTCTGGTTTCTTCCCACAATCCAAAGATGTGCAGGTTAAGGGGATTGGCCATCCTAAATTACCTATAGTGTTCAGGGATGTGTAGGCTCGGGTTGATTAGCCATGGGAAATGCAGGGTTATCAGGATAGGGTAGGGGGAGTGAGTATGGATGGGATGCTGTTTGGGGGGTCAGTGTGGACTCTTTGGGGTGAATGGTCTGTTTTCACACTGTAGGGATTCTGTGCAAACAGGTCATCAAGGAAGTGCTGATGTCAATGCCATAAGGTCAGAAGTCAGACACCAGTTTATAGTTCAACGAGTTTACTTAAAATCACAAGCTTTTGTAGCGCTGCCCCTTCACCAGTTGAAAAGCTTGGACTAGGACTGGGTGTCGCCTGACTTCTGACCTTGTCCACCCCAGTGAAATACCGGAACCTGCATGTCGTGTTTGCTAGAAGGAGTTATTTGCTCAATCCTAACACGACTGTACAAGAACCTAAAGAAAGCACAGCGCTAAGCTCCACTGAGGCAGCATAAAACCGCTGGAGGAGACTCGTCAACCTGTTGGTTTAATGAAGAAAACAGGATACATCTGCCACTATATTCATCCTCTTAATTAGTAAGCTAAGTACGCTTTGCCATTGACTGCTGACCCCTGGAAAACACTCCTCCCTCCACAGAGCTGACTGAAATATAACTCCTCCTGATATGAGTTATTGAGAAATATTTTGATCCTGCTTTGCCCTTGACATCCTGTGATTGAGAAGCTGAAGAGGGTTCATTATTATGCAGTGAAATAAACACAAACACATACAGCATGCCATTAATAGCAAGGCAGGTTGTGAAATGTGTTTCACATTCCCAAGTCCTCTGCAGGGCCAGGGTTGATCCATTTGAAACGAAGTTGTATTTCTTAATGCATTTAAAATGGAGAGTTATCAACAGTGTTGATAAATGAATGCTGGTGATGTTAATTATATGGTTTCACCACAAAGGAGATGCATCTGTGCTTTTATTGCATCATGTTTTTACGATTGATAGAATTTTACGGCACAAAAGGAGGTCATTTGGCCCATTGCACACACACCATCTCTTCAAAAGAGCCATTCAATCAGCCTCATTCTTCCTTTCTCCCCTCGCCTGCTCTTTTCCTGCAGTCCTGAACATTTCTCCTTTTTAATTATTTATTCAATTCCCTTTTACAATTGAATCTGCTTCTCCCTCCCTTGCTTTCAAAATCCTAGCAACTCATTGCATCGAAACAATCTTCACAGCATATCTCTGGCTCTTTTGCCAAGGATGTCTGTTCTGCGACTTTTGGACCACCACACCTCTGTCAGTTCTTCCTCAGTGACCCTATCAAAAAAACCTCTTCAGAATTTAGAATACTTCCAATCCACTCCCTCTTAAACTTTTGGAGTGCTGCCCCTTCACCAGATGTAAAGCTTGGACTACAACAGGGTGTCGTGCTTGAAGATGAACAAGGTTTCTGATCTAAACCTTCCCACTAACCAAAGCCCCTTCATTGCCTGCTATCACACCCCAGTTAAAATCCTGGGCTAGAACTTGTCATTCTTTCAGTGCAAAAAATTAGACAAAATTCTGATTTTTAAACATTATTTCCAGACCATTCACTACCGTTTAGTAGTATTTGGACAATAAAAACAGGAGGACACCATTCAGCCTCTCAAACCTGTTCCACCATTTATTGAGATCATGATTGATCTTGAGGCCTAACTCCATATACCTGCCTTTGACCCATATCCCTTAATACCTTTGTATCTATACCTATTGTAAGGTAAACTGTTAAACTCTGAATTTGGGGAATTACCACACTTCCTTATTGTTTGACAAAGTAAAGCAAAAGATTAAAATGTTCAATCTGTTTCTCTCTCCATGAATGCTGCCAGACCTGTTGTGTTTCTCCAATATTTCCTGTTGTTCTTACCCCTCACTCTGGTGCCTGCAAGATTGGCAGATGTGATAGAGGTAGGGATATAAAAACAACTCAAAGAACTGTGGACGTTGGAAATCACACACAAACTGAGAACTTGCTGGAAAAAACTCTGCAGGTCTGGCAGTATCCAAGGAGAGAAAGCAGAGATACCATTTTGGGGCCAATGACCCTTCTTCAAAACTGTTCCCATATATCTCACAAAAGTTTCAAAAGTCATCAAAGTCCTAAATTTACTTTATCATAGAGTCCCTACAGTGTGGAAACAGGCCATTTGGCCCAACAAGTCCACACTGACTGTGTGAACAGCACCTCACCCAGAATAACCCCACTTCAACATTTCCCATGGCCAATCCACCCTAACCTGTAGATCTTGGGATGAAGCTGGAGCACCTGGAGGAAACCCATGCAGACATGGGGAGAATATGCAAACTCCCCACAGACAGTCACTCGAGGCTGGAATCAAACCTGGGTCCCTGGAGCTGTGAAGTAGTAATGCTAGCCATTGAGTCACCATGCCACTTAATCGAGTCAAGTTAACTGAGAACTGTTCTTCACACCGAACTGGAACTACTGCTTATTACAAATAAGTAGATTCTAAACATGGGTAAACAATTATGAAATGTTGACATTTAACTCTATTAGAGTCAAGACTGTGGTGCTGGAAAAGCACAGCAGGCAGCATCTGAGGAGCCCTTCATCAGGAATGAGGCTTGTGGGTCAGGGCTGAGAGATAAATGGGAAGGGGTGGGGTTTGGGGGGGTAGCTGGGAAAGTGATAGGTGGATAAAGGTGAGGGAGAAGGTAATAGGTCAGAGGAGGGCAGTGATGGATGAGTCTGGAGGGCAGTGCCAAGTTGGAGGCTTGGGACTGGGATAATGTGGGAGGAGGGGCAAATGAGGAAGCTATTGAAATCCACATTTATCCCGTGTGGTTGCTGGGTCCCAAGGTGGAATATGAGGCATTCCTCCTCCAGGCTTCAGATCGTAACGGTTTGGTTGTGGAGGATGCCCAGGACCTGCATGGCCTTGACAGAGTGGGAGAGGGAGTTGAAGTATTCAGCCACAGAGCAGTGGGGTTGGTGGGCGCAGGTGTTCCAGAGATGTTCTCTGAAATGATCTGCAAGAAGGCGTCCTGTCTCCCTGTCTTTGTAGAGGAAACCATACTGGATGCAACGGATGCAGTAGATGACTTTGATAGAGGTACAGTTGAATTTCTGATGGATGTGGAAGAATCCCTTGGGGCCTTGGACGGAGGTCAGGGGAGTGGTGTGGGTGCAGGTTTTGCACTTCCTGGCACTTACCACCCTCTGTGTAAATAACATGCTTCTCATATCTTCTTTAAACTTTCCCTCTTTTGTCTTAAACCTATGCCGTCCAGTAATTGACTTTTCTACCCTGGAAAAAAGATTCCAACTTTCCATTCTATTCATGCCTCATAATTTTGTAAACTTATATTGGGTCGCTGCTCAGCTTCCAACATTCAAATGAAAACAAATCAAGTTTGTCCAATCTCTCCTTATAGTTAATACCTTCCACACCAGACAACATCCTGATAAACCCTTTCTGCATCCTCTCCAAAGCCTCCACATCCTTCTGGTAGTGTGGCGACCAGAGCTGGATGCAATATTGCAAAAGTGGTCGAACTAAAGTTCTACACAGCTGCAACATGACTTGACAATTTTTATGCTTTAAGCCCCAATTAATGAAGGTAATTATGCCATATGCCTTCTTGCCACCTTATGCACTGGTCCTGCCACTTTCAGGGAACTGTGGACATGGATGTTGAGATCCCTCTGTATGTTAATAGTTCCAAGAGTTCTAACATTAACTGTATACTTCCTTCCTTCATTAGACCTTCCACAATACATTGATCTTGTATTTATCCAGATTACATTCTATCTGCTATTTCTCTGCCCCAGTCTCCAATCTACCTATATCCTGCTATATCCTCTTGCAATCCTTCTTACTGGCTTCCAATCTTTGTTCCTCTCCAAAAACTTATTAATCAGGCCACCTATGTTCTCCTCCAAATTGTTTATACATATTACAATCAATAGGGCTCCCAGCATTAAACCCTGTGGAATAGAACTGGTCATGGGTTTCCATTCAGAAAAACACCTTTCCACTGCTATTCCCTGTCTTCTATGATGATGCCAGTTCTGTACCTGTCTTACCATGGATCCCATGTGACTTCACCTTCTGCATTTTCCTGCCATGAGAGACTTTGTCAAAGGCCTTGCTTTAGTCCATGTGGACAACATCCCCCACCTTTACCTCATCAATCACCTTTGCCATCCCTGAGCTTTTCCTTTTTGTTCTTTCACTTCTTCACAAGAGGCACAGGATGACTGTTTCACAAATTATTAAGTCTCTGAGTTATTGGCTAAAAGCAACAGCTAATAGAAACTAGTCAGATAAAACAACAGGGGTTCTTTAACTTCAGGTATTTAACTGGAGAGCTTCTCACTATATCATTCACCTTCAATCTGTCCATCGACACAGGAATCAATCAGTGAATTGTCATCAGGCTCGTGAGCATTGACACCCATGACTGTCACAATTGCACAAACCAATCAGCTACATGTTGCTAGTCAAAATTCACTTTGTACACATGCTCCAGTGCTGTCCTGCCTATTTACACCTTTCACCACTGCTTGCAAAATGACAGTGTAAGCACAAATAATAACAAATTTCACTAATTTGCTTTTTAAAGATATCACAATTCCATCCTCAATCTGTTATTCCAAAGAAGTCCCTTTTTCCAAATCAGTCTACAATCAGAAAGAAAGCAAAATGAAAATATATGGTCTTTTCAAAAGGAAGAGGGTCCATGTTGTACATTTTATGCTTGAAATATGCAGAGATAGCCACACAGGTTCTAAGTAAGTAATTTATTCACTGTGTTTTCATGCTTCCAGCACAGTGAGCAACTAACTTTCAACTCTGTTCATTTTTCTCTGAATGCTTAATGAAACAGACCCAGTGAGTTTCAGTAGCAAGCACACTTACATAATCCAGCACAAAATAATTGAAGAGTTGACCATTATGTCCTTTCCCCTTTGGAAAACTACAGACCTTTTTTTAAATTAAATCAGCCCGCACAACAAAAATATGTTGCATCACACCATTTAGTACAGTTCAACTTATCAGTTTTCTCCAAGTACAGAAATAGAATTCGAGATACACAGGTCTCTGATGACTTTGCAGAGTTAAATGAATCTAGGGTTTAGAATTCTGTGATCCATTCTTTAAGATGAATGATCAACATCATAGCTGCTCACCAGTAAAGGAAACTCATCCTCATAAATACCATTCTCAAATTATCACGGTCAGCTCGCTATGAAACATATTGTGTTCATGTCATGCTGTCATCCAACAGATATGTGTAAATACCAAGCAGCTGCTCAATCTGTTGGTCCTGGCTGGGATGACATGGACTTGTGGTTGCAATTTAGCTACTCAATATAAATCGAATATCCCACCTCAGATCGCACGAGACCAGGTTACAGTCCAACAGATCTATCAGTCTTCGAAGGAGCAGCTCTCCAAAAGCTTGTGATTTCAAGTAAACCTGTTGGACTATAACCTGATGTTGAGCAACTTCTGGTTTTGTCCATTCCAGTTCAACGCCAGCACATCTGCATCATAGCCACCTCAAATTGCCATTCCTTTACAAATGTTCACTTAATAAAGAACGTTTCGCTTTACCTTGGAACTTTGCAATTTCTTTCACTTTTACTGAGACATTCTCATTGAATGGCCTTGATGGCTTAAGAACTGTCAATGGCAGGTCAAAGCTATGAAGAATTTTAAGTGTGGTTGCTGTCTTTTTGATCAGGGAATCTGTGTTACCTATGAATGGACTTTTCAAATATGGTTTCCCTTTGACACATTGTCAATTCCCAGCCTCTTATATCATTCAATCCCACCATTCAATTGATAGTTGTGTTGTGATATCAGATGACAATGAATCCAGGAACGTGCTAGAAGCTGTGTGAACTGGATGGGAACAAATTGCATCAATGATTTGTACTGAACGTGTCTGGCAAACCCCATTTTGTAAACCAAGCTGAAGCATCAATGTCTGAAGTGATGTTCTCGCCATCTCTGGCGATAATCCGCATAGACCATAAATAACCAGCAAAAAAACCCCACATCAATTCCTTCAACTTCCCTTTAAAAAAATAACTGGAGTTGTTGCTATGGTTTTGCTAGTCATGGCAATAGTTGGAGAGCTGCAAGGACACAGTTTAAGAGGCTTTGCACTGAGTGTTTTGTAAATTGTGCAGATTCTGCTGAATTCTATATGGCAATTTATAACTGAGCACCAGACTTGTTGAGCATCACATTGGGTTACGTGAGCTCCCTTTGGAATCTGGGATCATAGAATTCCTATGGAGAGGAAAGAGGCCAATAAGCCCATCAAGTCTGCACCAACCCTCCGAAGAGTATCCCACCCACTCAAACTATCAATCCCCATAACCCCGCATTTCTCACGGATAACCCAGCCACCCTACACATCTCTGGACATTTTAGGGCAATTTAGCATGGCCTATCCATCTAACCTGCACATCTTTAGACTGTAGGAGGAAACCAGAGGAAACCCACACAGACATGGGGAGAATGTGCAAACTTCATACAGACAGTCACCTGAGGCTGGAATCGAACCTGGGTCCCAAGCGCTGTGAGGCAGCAATGCTAACCATGGAGCCAGGACCATGTTTTTTCCCTTTCCATGGATAACAACATCATTGAATAGGTTAATCCTAACATCCCTTCAACATCTGACAAGACTGAAGAAATGGTATTTTGGGAGGTATTAGCTGCTGACCTTAGTTCAGAGGACATTCTCTGGCACTGCAACAAATCTAGGAGAAAGTGAAGACTGCAGATGCTGGAGATCAGAGTTTGAATAACTTATTCTTGGAATGTTGGTTCCTGATGAAGAGCTTGTGCTCGAAACGTCAACTCTCCTGTTCCTCGGATGCTGCCTGACCAGTTGTGTTTTTCCAGCGGCACTCTTTTTGATTCTGTAACAAATCTGCCTGAAGTTGTACAATGTTGGCTTTGCTCTCCAAGAGGTAAGTGGAAATAGCTTTGCTGCATCTCAAGATTTGACAATGTTGGGGAGTCAGGAAATAATGTGAAGTTGTTCTTGGTTATTCTGGTTTCATGTGAGATGTGGGCATTGCTAGCATCCCTTGCTGCCCACGAGCTGAATTGCTTTCTAGACCAATTCAAAAGGAAGTTAAGAGCCAACCACATTACTTTGGATCTGGAATCATATTTAGAACTGACAGGATAAGGACAGCAGATTTCCTTTCTGAAACATGTTTAGTGAACCAGATGGGCTTTTAATATCAGTAATACCAAATCTCATGGTCATCGTGACTATGTCTAGCTCAAATTCCAATTATTTTATTGATGGAATTTAAATTCCACCAACTGTCTGGGCAAAATTTTGAATTCAAGCCTGAGATAGACAGATGTTTAGTCAGCAATGAAATCAAGTGTGTATGGAAAAGACTAGCAAGAGTGGAGTTGAGCGTTATCAGATCAGCCATCATCTTATTGAATGGGCGAACAGGCTGAATGGCTGACCTCTGCTCCCATGTCTTATGGTCTTATGCTCCTATGTGCACAGAGCATTTGCATGGGTTTCACGGTTACAAATCAAGTGAAATTACCATTATTTCACCACGTGGCCAAAGATATCAGGGTATAGGAAGTGGATGCTTGTCTGGAAATGATATCATTGTAGACTGCCTTAAGGTAGTTGCACACTTTAAATTGTCAGTTTTTTGCATTATGTAGTGATTAGGTTTGATATTCCCGGCAATGAATTTACCATCTGCTTCTAGTCCTTTCATCTCCAGTGAGGATTGCAGTTGGCAACCTTTGCAAATCTTGTGAAATTGGTGAAATTGATGTGTTGACAGAGGAACATGAACAGTACCTCATCTTCCCAAATCCAGGAAATAAGACAGATTGCACTGGACACAGTCAGTATCGCCAGTCATGTTCATGTACGCTCCTGTGGGGTCTTCAAGTCTGATTCCTGATGAAGGGCTTTTGCCAGAATCATCGATTTTCCTGCTCCTCGGATGCTGCCTGACCTGCTGTGCTTTTACTGCACCACTCTGACCTAAGATCCGAACCTGAACCAGTCAGAATGGTAGGGCAGCTACAGAGAACGTGAATCTGTCTGGCCTGACTTTCTGTGGACATGTGATCATTCCCAAAACCAGAAGTAACTGGTGTTTTGTAAACTTGAAAAATGTCCTTTACACAAGTGAGACAGAGTTGAGAAAAAAGACCAATGGGAGAATTTCTCACTCAAAATAGATACCATAGCACCAACATCAATGAGAAACCACACAAAGACACCTGTGAGCGTGTTGGAACATCCTTAAAATGATGTTAAAATATAAACGGAGTTTTGATTCGCTTCGATTTATTGTAGGCATACGTACCTGAGTACAGTGAAAAGCTTTGTTTTGTGAGCAGTACAGGCAGATCATAGCAATCAAGGATATACAGATCATAGGATGCCTGGACAGAGTCAGGTATACAAGGTTACAGCTGCACAGGAGGTGCACAAAGCAAGATCAACATTCTCAAGACCAAGATTATTTCAAGTTAGAGAGGTCCATTCATCAGTCTAATAACAGTCAAGATGGTGGCAGAGTCGGACACTCCAGCTGGAGCTCCTCTGCTTTGCCAGTTCCTTTTCCTTTTTCTTTCTTTTTTATTTCTCTTTTCTGCAGTTATCTTTCCCACAACCTCCCCCACCAACTTTTAATTTTTCAAACTTACTTGGAGGGAATGGGAAATGGAGGAGGTGAGACCAAGACCAAGCCAGCTCAGGAGGTGGTTCTGGAGGCCTGGAGGCCGGTTCTGGGCTGGAGGTCTGCGTGAGGAGACAGCGAGGTCTCCAGTTCTGAAGTCCAACTTTCTTTATACTTACTTTTGCACTGGGCCTCGATACATCAGCCCTTTTGCTTCTCCTCTTCCGCTGTCAAGTGTATAAGAAATATACACAGAGGCTGCCAGACCTGTTGAGTTTCTCCAGCATTCGGTGTGTGTGTTCCCCAGAACGTTAGTCTGAGTCTTTGGTGAGTCTTAGTCCACCATCTTCCCCAACAGTATAACTCCCTTTTCAATAGATCAATTCAACCTATGTCTACCCCACTTGGAGGGAGCACATTCCAGACCCCAACCTCTCACTGCATAAGAAAGCTTCCATCAATTATTCCATCAATTATTCCAACTTTGCACTGACTCGTTCTTGATTCTTTCTCCTCACGGTTTTGAATACTTCAATCAAACCTCCTTTCAGCCTGCTCCTGTCTAAGGATTAGAAGCTTAACTTCTCCATCCATCTTCAGTACTGAAATTTCCTGTCTCTGGATCCGTCATCATTGCCACTTTGCAGTTTATGCTATGTCTGCAGAGCTAGTTGAATAGAGGGGACAATGAGATAATCCTAAACAGAGAGAAGCACAAAGTGAAATAGCTGAAATAAGACTGAAGAAGGGCCTTGAAGGTTTTTAAGACCAGAAAACCAATAGAAATAGGAACATGAGTAGACCACTCAGCCTCTTGACCCTTCTCTGCCATTCAATAGGATTATGGCTGCTTTGACATTTCCTATGTCTACTTTCTGCCCTTTTCCCATAACCCCCCATTCCCCTTCTGATCAAGAACCTATCAATCTCAGCCTTGGTGGACAGAAGAGTTCTGCTCCTATAGCTCTCTCCAACAAGGACTTCCAAAGACTCACAAGCCTCTGAGCGAAGAAATTCCTTCTCCTCTCAGTCTTAGTTTTGATTTCCAGAGAATGCAGCTTCACAGCACATACAGCAAGCTCTCGCAAATCATATTTCATCAATTTTCATTTAGCTCTCTGACACATTCTCAGCATACCACCATCACACAATGGTCCAGCTGTCAAAAATTAGAACACCATTCACTTCCCTTCTGTCTCAAAACGATGAACCTTCTGCTCAGCTTTATGACTGTGAAGCCATGCCGTATTTGCCCACAGAGACGAAAGTGATCAGAGCTGCCTCTGAGATGGGAAGAAAAATCATCATCACAATGATGGTGATAAGATGCTGCAGAATTGTGAGATCGAGCCTGCCACTGCAGTCAGACCTGTCACTTCACACTGTGAAATGGATTAAATTGACACTGACCAAGGACAGAAGGTGATTACAGTTGCACTTCCACACATATACACACACATTCACACACACATTAATAAACAGACAGACAAAAAGACACACACAAACACAGGCACAGATACAGACAGACAGACATACACACACACACACATATATATATATATATAGACAGACAGGCACGCGCACACACACATAAAAGCATATACAAATAGACAGGCACACCCACATAAACAGACACACACAAATAGACAAACACACCCGCACACAGTTACAAATATGCACACACCCACAATCTCTCACATACCCACATGCAAATGTACACAAACACACAGTCACAAATAATTTCACGCACACAACTTCACACATGCACAATCTCGCTTATACATAAATATTAATCAAAAAGTGCAATGGATAAACAAAATGATTTGCTTACTGGTAATTGTGTTTCTTTGTGAAAGTCAAATTCTCTTTTTTAAATGCACAAAAACTTTATTTCTGGGGGTTTTCTCTTGATTTCATTCAGGTTTTGTGCTTTCAGAGCAGAAGTGAAGAGAGCAAATCTCATTGTTGAGCTAAAGTTTCTCCCTGGTCCACATGTGAGATTCCTGCTCAGTGATTGCATTACTCATGCTAACTGCAAATCATCTGATTTTGCAGCATATGTTTCTATCCTTTCAGTAAAGGCGATCTTTTCATTTTGGTACTTTTTAAAACTGTGGACTTAAATTAAAACAAACTGGTTTAAAATCCAGTGATCTACAAGAATGGATTGCATGCTTTAAAAGCAACAAATTTGATACCTTTAGTGAACCCTTGTTTGTTTAGCTGCGCCCTCAGCAACGTGCTGAGAACTGGAGGCGAGAAGGTGAAACTGACTGGTGTTGCAAATTATCCATGACAGTGTCCTCTGCCTGATAATGATCATGTGATTGATTGCCAGGTAGTTAAACAGCCTGGGCTATGAATAGATGGAGAGAAGTTAGGTCAGACCAGAAGAGAAAGCAGGTCTGCAGCAGCCAAAAATAACTCACTCACTCTCTCCCAGTTCTCTGCAGTAAGCCGCTTTAAAACAGAAGAGAAGTAGCATATCTTTCCTTCAGCAGGTGCTGAAATTTGCGATTTTGGATATGTCAGAAACATTTAATAAGTGAGACAGCCACCCTGTACCTTTTGCAAACCAGTGGAAGCATCAATAGAAAGGAAGGTCGAGGAGAAACCTTTGGATCAGCAAGAACCAACCCAACAGGTCTTGTGTATAAAGATTATGGAACAGCATGGTGGCTCAGTGGTTAGTGCTGCTGCCTCACAGCGCCAAGGACCCAGGTTCAATTCCACCCTCGGGCAACTGACTGTGTGGAATCTGCGCATTCTCTCTATGTCTGAGTGGGTTTCCTCTGGGTTCCTCCCACAGTCCAAAAATGTGCAGGTTAGGTGAATTGGTTATGTACAGGGATGTAGATTAACCACAGTAGATTTAGATTAGATTACTTACAGTGTGGATACAGGCCCTTCGACCCAACAAGTCCACACCGACCCTCCGAAGAGCAACCCGCCCCTACCCCTAACACTAAGGGCAATTTAGCACAGCCAGTTCACCTAACCTGAACATTTTTGGACTGTGGGAGGACACCGGAGCACCTGGAGGAAACCCACGCAGACACGGGGAGAATGTGCAAACTCCACACAGACAGTTGCCTGAGGTGGGTCTCTGGTGCTGTGAGGCAGCAGTGCTAACCACTGTGCCACCGTGCCACCCCACAATTTTCACTGTGATAGAGCTGGGAGTTAACCATCCCTACCCCAACAGTCAAGGTGCATAGCACTAAATCCCAGCTCACTCAGCTGCCTGTTGCCTCTTTAAATTCCCTTGATTTCCTCACAGGTTGGTCCCTGGGCCTAGCCCTGAAACTGTTAGCTCTTAGAGTTGTAGAGTCATAGAGATGTACAGCATGGAAATAGACCCTTCAGTCCAACGCATCCGTGCTGACCAGATGTCCCAAAATTAATCTAGTCCCATTTGCCACCACTTGGCCCATATACCTCCAAACTCACCTATTCATATACCCATCCAGATGCCTTTTAAATGTTGTAATTATACCAGCCTCCACCACTGCGTCTGGCAGCTCATTCCATACATGCACCACCCTCTGCGTGAAAACGTTGCCTCTTAGGTCTCTTTTATATCTTTACCCTCTCATCCTAAACCTATGCCCTCTCGTTCTGGACTCCCCCAACCCCAGGGAAAAGACCTTGTCCATTCATCCTATCCATGCCCCTCATGATTTATAAACCTCTATAAGGTCACCCCTCAGCCTCTTTCAAAGTGTTCTCCATTAAAACCCACGCCGATGCTCATTCAGTGAAGTTTCAACTTTTCCACATTCTGCTCTCTTTCTCCATTCCTGTTAAATTGGTGAAAGCCAAGGTTTCCCTCCTGAGAGGGAACAATCGAGCACAATCGAGAAGAATAGTCACTCCGTAGGCGTGGGGTAGGGCCTTCTGGTGATGGTTTTTCCAGAGAGACAGAGAGAGAGAGAGAGAGAGAGAGAGAGAGAAAGCACCAATTGGAAGCCTCAGAGTGGGAGGCAGTAGTGAGGAGCAAAAACCAGTGTGCCTTCCTGATGCATCTGAAATTCCTCCTTCCCCACAGTGGGGCCTACCCTGCACAATGCAGAATTCGTTGAGTGACCTCCTTAGTTACCAGGCACACGCTTACTGCTGATTGCTTAGCAACAGTGTCGGGGCAAGGCTTTTTAAGGAGACCATCAGGTAAGTATCTAACAATGTTGCCCACAAGATTCCTTTGTGCTCCTAAATTGTATGCTCATTTGCACTGTGGCAGACCATGTAAAACCAAAAAAAGGTGAAACTAAAAGCAGTGTAACAGTGAACAAACGTTCCGGTTGCACTGGAGTTCCATCTTTAAGTATACAAGATGAGACAGGCTAGTATCAAACTTTTACTCAAATTTGTTTTCTGGGCTAGAGCTATGTTAAAACTGAATGAGTTCAGAGGCAGTCAAGAGCCAATCTTATTGCTGGAGATGAGCCACCCACAAACCTGCAGAGAACCAACAGAAAAATTAATAAACAATGTGACACATTTAATATACCTTGTGCATTAGCTTCAACAACACAAATTTCTCAATTTGTCTTACATTTTCGCCTGGTCTTTCACAATCTGGCTTTAAATTCAGAAATATGGGCCTTTGGTATCCAGTTAGGCCTCTCACTGAGAGAAAGAAATTAACTTCTATTGGAGTTTATTGTTGTTGATTACTAAAGTCGTCAATTTATTTAAGCACATCATTGTGGTACCATCAGTGTCTTTATTGACTGTTAAAGCATCAATTGCTTGGTTTGAACATGATGTTCAGTAAACAAAGAACATCATGCTCAATACAGAAAGACATGTTTCAGTGAGTACATGATGATGGGATGATGTTAAAACAATGGCAGTTATCAAGAATTTTCAGACGATTCTATTTGGTGATCCTGCACGTTCATCACTGCTTGATACATGTCACACGAGTAATTTCCTGAATGAGTTTTCTGTTTGGCTCATGTATTGATAAAGTCCTACAGGCATAGATGCCTAATTCCCTGCACTCACTCAAAGTTTCCAAGCAATCCAACCCAAGGTGTTCTCTCAGGTGGGGTCAACACTAATCATTCATTAGGGTATCTCGCCGTTGCTGGCTGGTGTTAGCATTAGTCTTCATTGAAGAGGCAGTGATGAGGTGCTATTTTGAAATCCTGTTGGCCACATGACTGAGATTACTTCTGGCAGGTTATTAGGAACAACATTGCAGTTTTAGTGTACAGGTACACAATCCTTTATCCGAAACCATCGGGGCCAGCTGGTTTTCGGATTTTGGAACTTTTTGGATTTTGGAATAAGCGACAGTTTCATGGTGTAATTTTTAAAAAAATTACCGAACAGCAGACGCACGTGTGAATAGTACGAGCGCTGATACAGAATTCATGCCTGCCAGTGCTGGGCCACACCGTCACGGCACACCTGAGTGACGGGGGTCAAGTGGGTGTGAAGTTGAGTTAACTACTTGCACGCCAAACAACCTTGTTATTGAGAAAACACTTCACAAACAAACTTCGGATTTTGGAGCTTTTTGGATTTTGGAATTTCACATAAAGGATTGTCTACCTGTACAATCAAGGATATTATAAAAGTGAGTTAGAACACAAACTGTTGTTTATAAAAAGTGGTGGGGTGGCTCAGTTGGCTGGTTAGTGACTCAGAGTACAACCAACAACATAGGTTCAATTCCCTTATTGGCTGATGATTTGGAGGTGCTGGTATTGGACTGAGGTGGACAAAGTCAGAAGTCACATGACACCAGGTTATAGTCCAACAGGCTTATTTGACTTCTGACTTTATTGGCTGAGGTTATGATGAATGTCACCTTCTCAATCTTGACCCTCAGGTTAAACTCACCACCAGTCACCTCTCTCTCTCTAATGAGAGAGCAACCTGTTATGGGCCAGATCAGACCTCCTCAAATATTTTAAGAAGGTCGCCTAGACCCTTATTTTTAAAGGCAAATGTGAAGTTCCTGTTCCTCATGCGATGCAACTGCTCAAATTACTTGACATTAGGCAAACACAATTTATTTAAACACTGTAGTTAAAAATATAATCAATTAAAGAGGAATTTAGAGTAACAACCCTATTGGAAAACTTAACTAAATAATAGGTACAGTAACTATTATTAATTAACTGTTCCAATATAATATCATCCCATGAACACACCCCTTGGCAAAAAGGAAAATGCTGACACAGATTCTCACATGCAGTTCTCCAATCTGGGAGGAAAAAACATCAAGTGAAATTTCAGGGAGAGTAGCAGTCAGGAAACATTCACTGAAGCTCCCAACTCTGCTGGGATCTCAATAGCTTCTGCTTAAGGCTAAATCTAAAAACCCAGAAATCCTGATCAGTGAGAGCTCGCCACACCCATTCAGGCTGTTAAAAAAGAAACCCCAAGGTCTTCCAAGCTGTTTACATACATGGTGTTCAGTAAACAGTTTGGTACCTCTGCCTAACTATCTCTCTACAAAACAAAACAAGACAAGATAACCTTTTAAATTGACAACATCACCGCAAGCCCTATGGTCCTCTGGGACTATGACAACTTTATCAGACTTGAAACATCAAGTGTCTTTCTCTCACTACAGATGTTGCCAGACCTGCAGATTTTCTCCAGTGCATTCATGGTAGTTTGCTTTTCTCTCCAGAACATTAGTCTAGGACTCTGGATTGCTAGTCTAGCAATGTTACCACATTAGAAGCACTTCTCCAGGGCCAAATGGCCTCATCAGTGCTGTGTGATCCTCTGACTCCTATGGAGGAACAGTTAAAGAGAATACAAAGGAAGAGCTTTGAGACTGTTGTTTCCATGTATGTATGGGAGGCATTTTCGCTGCTGTGGAAATGTGATAACTAACTGTGAAGAAAGATAAAAATGTCAACCAGCAGCAGTTAGTTATGTTTTAATGGGCTACATAATCTAACACATTGGGTAACACATTGTGAAGGCCAAAGTAATAAATAGAACAGTGAAAAATCAACATAAGTCATGAGTGTGCAGTGATGCGTTGCAGAAACTTATTAACAAGCTCGTAATGTTTTGGCCCATTCGCTTCCTTATTCTCAGATCTTTCTTTGAAAACTCTTGGAGATGTTTTAAAGTCAACAGAAAAAGACCTACAGTTATATGACTCCTTTCATGATCTCAGGCTGCCCAAACTGTTTAATAGCTATTGAGCTATTTCATTGTAAAGTCCTACAAACACAGAAGGACTAACTGAAAAGTCATTGGTGTAGAATAAATATTGGCAAGGAGATGTGGGAGAACAACCCATGGTCTTTATGGCCATATGAGAGGAAAGACAGTCACAATGAACAAATGATGTCTCTGCCATTACAGGGCTCCCTCAGTACTGTATTAAAGTATCATTCTGCACTCATTGCTCAGACATTCAGAAACATATTGTATAAGCCAGTTAGTAACATCACAATAAAAACTCTGCCCATCAAACTATAGAGTGAGGAGCTAAGCTGACTTTTCAGGTCGTAACTGAACTTTATGAAGCTAACAGTAACACGCATTTACTGTTAAGTCTGGCATGAAGTCTTACAAAGGACCCTCACATTGCTCAGATGTAATGTAACTAGCCAGTAAGTACTATATAATGAACCTAACCTGCTTATTACAATGAGCCTCTCTTTTCCTGAAGACATTGTTTGAGGATTCTTTTGCAGCTGGTGTCAGTAAGTTTGACTAACACCAATTAGGATTGGTGATGGTGAAGCTATCCTCGGCATCCTGGTGGGTATGAGCACACCAGATATAATGCTAGCAGAAGTGTTGGATATGAGCACAGCAGATACAATTTGTTGTGGATCAGATCAAACCCCTCAAAACATTTCAAGGAGATAGCCTAGACTTTAACTTTTCTTAGTTTAAAGGCAAAAAAAATTACGAGCTTATTAATAAATTTCTGCAATGCGTCAATGCACACTCATGGCTGAGATTGGTTTTTCACTATTCTGTTTATTATTTTGGCCTGCACAATGTGTTTTGAATCAATTTGATTTTCAAACTACCAGGTTTGAGGCAAAGCACGTTTTTTTCATGCATTTTACATAAAATACAACAAAAGAAAGGATTGGAGTAACAACTCTGTTGGAAACTTAACAGAGGGATAGATTATTTAACATCTAAACAGCAACTGTTCCAATACGATAACATCCCACAAACACACCCTTGTCAAAGGCAGATTCAGCAAAATAGATTGTTTCACATGCAATTCTAACAACAAGAAGAGAATCCCCAGCTTTTTGCTGTAACAAAGATAGGAAAAACAACTCCCACATCCAACTTCAATACCCCAGCAAGTGCTGAAAGCTAACTGAAAACTAAAAGCCCTGGTTCTGTGGGAACTTAACTCCACCCATTCAGGCTGCTTCTATTGTTCCAACTTACAAAAAAAAATCAAGGTCTCACAAACTGATTACTGGCTTGAAGCACATCACTTGTCACTCATGTCACAATTTTTCTTCATTAAAAAAAAATGACAAAGTAAATCTCTTTCTTTTGATTAGGTTTCCTACAGTGTGAAATCAGGCCATTCGGCCCAACAAGTCCGCACCAACCCTCCGAAGAGTAACCCACTCAGATCCATTTCCTTCTGACTAATGCACCTAACCTGAAAACCTTTGGAGTGTGGGAGGAAACTGAAGCACCCGGAGGAAACCCACGCAAACATGGGGAAAACTTGCAAACTCCACACAGACAGTCGCCCGAGGCTGGAATCAAACCAGAGGTCCTGGTGCTGTTAGGCAGCAGTGCTAACCACTGAGCCACCAACCGTGCCACATCAAAGTGCACCTCTTAAAGCCACAGTATTGTCACAAATGCTAGCAGAACTGATGGTTAGAAGCAGACCAGAGTGGACTTATGAGTCTACTTAAGGGGAAGCAGAAGGGTTCTTTCTGATCAGGCACATGGTATACTTTTAAGAGGGATGTAGTTACATTGGTGTCAGTTCAGAGGAAGTTCATGAGATTGATCCCAGAGACTGGGGATTGTCTTATGAACAGAGATTTGGCCTGTACTCACTGGAGTTTAGAAGAATAAGAGAAGATCTAACTAAAGTGCATAAAATGCTAGTGGGGATTGACAAAGCAGGTGTAGAGAAGATGTTTCCTCATGTGGGTAAATCTTGAATGAGAGGACATGGCTTTAGGATGAGGGGTAGTAGATTTAAAACAGAGATGAGGAGAAATTACTTCTCTAAACAAATCATGAATTTAGGGAACTCCCTACCCCAATGTGTGTGGATACTGGGACATTGAGTAAATTTAGGGAGGGGATTTTTAATTAGCAATGGGTTAAAGGATTTTAGAGAGTGGGTGAGAAAGTGGAGTTGAGGCTGAGATGAGATCATGGCCGTACTAAATGGTGGAGCAGAATGAAGAACCTATACAGCGCTCGCATGTAGAACGGTGGTTTTTCAGGAGGTAATAGAGTAGATTATACCAGAGCAGTGTGGGGGATAAAAGGGTTAAGTTATGAGGTGAGGTTGAATAGACTAGACTGCATTCCTGAAGTATTGGGTGGGGTGAGGAATGGTCATAGAGTTATAGAATCATAGAGACATACTACACAGAAACAGATCCTTTGGTCCAACCAGTCCAGCAGAACATAATCCCAAGCTTAACCAGTCTGTAGGTTGATTCGAGTGGGTCTGTAATCTGTAGTCCTTTTTGGACGAGTCCAGAGCAAGGGACTCTAACCTTGAAATTAGGACTAAGTTGATTAGGGGGTGACACAGGAAGTGAGTCTTCACACGAAGGGTACTTCTTATCTGGAATACTCAAACCTCACTCCCCCCCCACACACCAACACCACCCCCACCAAGGAGTTGCGAGCTGGAATGGAGTCGAGGATTGCAAGAATGAAAGGTTTGTTTCTTCAGGTTATAAAGGGCCACTAAATCAAGTGATTGCTAGTAGAGTAGTGATGGAGAGCAGCCATGATCCATCTGAATGATGGACCAAACTAAATGTGAGGAACAATTCCCTCCTGTCCCTCAGTTGCTGTGGGAGCCACATTTCAGGGCACATTTAACATTATCAGAAGTCAAGAAAGCAAAATATAAAACCGAGAGAGAGGAATTTGTAAGAAAAAAAGTATTTCCTTGACTTTTATGAAAGTCAGTGATTACTAATTTATTTGTGCATGTGTCAGATCCTCACAGATTCCCAGCCTGGCAAACATTAGCTGTCTTTCTTTATGCAGTTGGGACCTTGATGACATCCCGTTTGATAAATGTTTTAATTTAGATTTAATTGTAACAACAGTGATTAAATTAACTAAGGTGCAAATATTACATATGGGCCATTTTTCTTTCATGTATGAGCCATCCATAATAATTTTTAAAAACTATGCTGCAACACTGCCCACCTCTCACCAAGACATGGTTACCGTAATGATACATATATACGAAGGTGCTGCTTATTGGTCCTCTCCACATCATTAAAGGGATTATTGGTCTCATTCAAAAAAAGCTGGAGCCTGTACATGAGGTATTGTGGTACATGTTTATCAGCATCACTCCGTACACACAAACAAAATGAAAGATGAAATGTTTTGACATCTTAAATCAAATCAAGCTCAGCTGAATCTCTTCAGAAATATGATGCTGTGTTTGGGTTTTGGTGGATTGTTGATGCGAATCTGAACACTTCAATAACTGCATTAGTTGTTCCTGAACACTGTTGGGTGATCTATTGTCTGAAATATATTGCTATTATCAAACACCTTCTCTCCATGATGGACAGAACTGACATGAAGAGTCTTTTGTTGGATAAAACACATTCCCAGCATTTGTTCCCACCTCACTTGCACCAGAACCTTTGAGGACTCAGACCATGAGCAAGCCCTCAGTGTGGCAATTTTTAGGTCAGAGGGTTCTCTGGATAAATAATTCCCTTTCTTTTGGAAAGCCCTTCCATTACCAAAGACAGTGGCCCTGAACATAAAAAAAAATGAAAGACCAGGAAGATTGCAAAGTCAGTCCCTGCTCTACCTTCTCTTTCTGGTCTCATGGAAAGAGCTTCATGCGACGATGGGCTGACATGGGAAGAGACCATTTGGTCCATTGTACCTGATGGAAGGATTTGGAAGGGGGGAGGTCCTCTTGCGTGACTTAGAAAAAAGTTAACATCCAAGTAAAGCAGTAATGGAAAAGACAAATAAAGTTTTGGTCACTATTTCATAAAGACTGGAAAATGAGAAGGTAGGGAAGTCTTACTGAAACTAAAGCATTTGATAAATTGCCCACAAAAGTGCAAGGTAAGATCATACAGGGTTTGGGTAATACATGACCTTGGATAGAGGATTAGCTAACTAACAGAAAACAGAAAATTGCGATAAATAAGGCTTTTCCTGGTTGACAAGCTTTAACTAATAAGGTGCTGTACGGTTCGGTCCTAAAGTCTCATATATTGACATTTTGTATTAATGACTTAATGCAGAAACAGAATGCATGATAGCCAGATTTGCAGATGACACCAAAATAGGTGGGAAAGTAAGTTGCAATGAAAAAAATAAGAAATTTACAAATGGAAATAGATAGGAGTAGATGAGTGGGCCAAAATGTGGCAGATGAAGTTTAATGTGGATAAGTGTGAGGTTATCCACTTCATCCAAGGAATAGAAAGGTGGTTTATTATCTAAATGGAGAGAAACGTCAAAATCTTTCGTGCAGTGTGACCTATGTACTGCATGAATCACAGAAAACCAATATACAGGTAAAACAGGTGGTAAGGATGGCAAATGGAAGCTTGGCATTTATTGCAAAAGAAATAGACTATAAAATTAAGGCGGTGAAAACAATGACTGCAGATGCTGGAAACCAGATTCTGGATCAGTGGTGCTGGAAGAGCACACAATTCAGGCAGCATCCGACGAGCAGCAAAATTAAGGCTCTGTGCTTCAAGTGCAAAAAGCATAAGTGGGACAAAATCTGGAATTTTACATACAGGTTTCATCCCTTCAAATTGAAATTATATGGAGGCTAGAGTTTGTCACAAAGTCAAAATGCTCAGAAAGCTGGTGTGGGCATGATGGAATGAATTGTATCCTTTGGCACCACGTCAATTCTGGTGATTTTCAGCTCATGGGTAGAGGTGGTTTTGGGTCGGAGATATAGGGTGGATTTCAGGAAGAATTTTTTTAATGCAGTGAATGGAAATCACGTGGAACCCAATGGTGGAAATGGAGACAGTGAATGATTTCAAAAAGAAAATGAATGAATACTTCAACAAAATTAATTTGCAGGGTTATGGGTACAGTGCATGGGGAGTGGGACTGACTGAGTCAAATAGTCAAAGAGTTGTATGGAATGGAAGTAGACCCTTTGGTCCAACTTGTCCATGCCAACCAAATATCGTAAATTAATCTAGTCCTATTTGCCAGTATTTGGCCCATATACTTCGAATTCATCTTATTCATACACTCATCCAGATGCTTTTTAAATATTGTAATACAGAGTCATAGCGTAGACTGGTTCATTCCATAGAGAATTGACATGGACTTGATAGGGTGAATGACCTCCTCTTTATGATGTAATAATTCTCTGTGTCATGGCCTCTCATGCAGATACAATAGCTGGAAAAAAATGACATGATGTATTGGACTGTAACCCAAGCGGGAACAGAAATAATGCATGCCATCTGATAAAAGCCATATGCTTGAGCATTAATTAAAGGCAATTGTTGAGTCACACTGCACAAAAGGAGAATATTCAGCCCATCGTGCCTACGACAGGTCCTTGAAAAACCTCTTCCTTTCAATTCTCTTATCATTAAATCACCTTTTACAGCTCTCCGAGGCAGTGTATCCAGATTATAACAGCTCGTTGTGTGAAAAACATCATTCACACATTCCCTCCTCTGCCCCTATCCCTAATTGTCATGAATCACTATCTTCTGCTAGTGGGAGCATTTTGTCTCGAACGATCTGCACACAAATCTGTGTAGGCAGCGATTTCAACAAATAGAGAAGCTGATAAGCATTCAGCTGCTCAAAAAAAAAGCCACATAATAAATAACATCCGACTGATTATGAGGCAGTGTTGAGGGAACATTGGAAGCCTCGTTATAATTGTGTTTGCTTTAAGGAGTAGTTTGTCATTGTCAGTTTGCTGCATACGGGGTGCCTGTGCAGGGCTGAGAATTTGTGTCTTCAAATTCGAGGCAAATAGAGTGAGATCCACCACTGTAGGTCCAACCCCATGTAACAAATGAAGAGGGCCCTCTGTAATAGGTAGCCTGAGCCAGTCATTGGGCGAAAGTGAGGACTGCAGGTGCTGGAGATCAGAGTCAAGAGTCCGGTGCTGCAAAAGCACAGCAGGTCAGGCATCATCCAAGGAGCAGGAAAATCGACGTTCCTGACGAAAAGCTTTTGCCTGAAACATTGATTTTCCTGCTCCTCGGATGCTGCCTGACCTGCTGTGCTTTTCCAGAATCACATCCTTGACCTTGAGTCAATCATTGCACAGCTTTGAATCCTGTGCTGGACAAGTGATCTGGCAGGTTGTATCGCCAGGGCAGTAGAGGAAGATTTAAACTCAATAGTGGGGGTGAGGGTTCAAGTTTGTGAAGATGTCTTGACTTGAATAGAGAAGCCAAGCATTGGAACAAGATAATAACAAGGAAATGATGGTCAGAGCATGGTAGAAAGAGACAGTCATAATCATAAAAATGTACACCAGTAGATAAAACTAGTGGGTACTAGATAGCATAAAGACAGAACTAAGGCCTCAGTACTTAAATGCATAAAACATTTGTGACAAAAAGAATTCACAGCCACAGACAGAAAGTAATATAAGTGAAATGGTAGCTATTATAGACACCTGGCTACAGGGTAAGACTGATCTATGAATATCCAAGTAAACAAGACATTTTGTCATGATAGGAAGCTATCATAACTTTTTCTTTGGAGTGTAGCTCTGTTAATTAAGAATGATATTGTTGGAATGGAGTGTAGGGCCCCTTAGTTCATGAGAGTTTCCTTTTCTTATTCACTCATGGATGGACATGGATGTCGTTGGCTAGCCAACATTTATTGTCCGTTCCAAGTTGCACTGGAGAAAGTGGGGGGAGCTGCCTTCTTGAACCGCTGCAGTCTGCTGCAAAAGGGATTTCCAGGACCTTTTCCCATCAGCAGTGAAGGAACACCGATATATTTTCGAGTCAGGAGGGGATTGGAGGGAAACTTACAGGTGGTGGTGTTCCCATGGATCTGCTGCCCTCATCCTTCTAGATGAAGTGGTCGTGTATTTTGGAAGGTGAATTGCCACAATGCATCTTAGAACATAGAACATAGAACATTACAATGCAGCATAGGTCCTTTGGCCCTCGATGTTGCGCCGACCTGTGGAAGCAACCTGAAGCCTATCCATCCTACACTATTCCGTTTTCATTGGTGTGTTTATCGAATGACCATTTAAACGCCCTTGAAGTTGGCAAATCTACTCCTACTTCAGGCAGGGCATTCCATGCCCCTACTAATCTCTGAGTAAAGAAATTACCTCTAACATCTGTCCTAAACCCCTCAATTTAAAGCTATGTCCCCTCGGGCTAACCATCACCATCCAAGGAGAAGGGTTCTCACTGTCCACTCTATCCAACCCTTTGATTATCTCATATGTCGCAGTTAAGTCACCTCTCAATCTTCTTCTTTGTAATGAAAACAGCCTCAAGTTCCTTAGCCCTTCCTTATAAGACCTTCCCTCCATACCATACAACATCCTAGTAAATCACCTCTGAACCCTTTGTAAAGCTTCCATATCCTTCCTATAATACAGTGACCAGAACTGTATGCAATACGCCAAGCAGGGCTGCACCAGAGTTTTGTACAGCTGCCGCACTGCCTCCTAGCTCCAACTCAATCAGTCTACCAACAAAAGCTAACACACCGTATGCCTTCTTAACAACCCTATCAACCTGGGTCGCAACTTTTAGGGATCTATGTACATTGACACCGAGATCTCTCTCCTCATCTACACTACCAAAAAGCTTACAATTAGCCCAGTACTCTTTATTCCTGTTGCTCCTTTCAAAGTGAATTACCTCACTTTTCTGCATTAAACTCCATTTGCCACCTCTCAGCCCAGCTCTGCAGCTTATCTATGTCTCCCTGTAACCTACAACATCCTTCGTCACCGTCCATAACTCCACCGCACATTCGTGTCATCCGCAAATTTACTAACCCATTCTTCTATGCCTTCATCCAGGTCATTTATAAACATGACAAGCAGCAGTGAAATCAAAATAGATCCTTGTGATACACCACTAGTAACTGAACTCCAGGATGAACATTTCCCATCAACCACCACCCTCTGTCTTCTTTCAGCCATCCAATTTCTGATCCAAACCGTTTAATCAACCTCAATGACCCTCCGTATTTTGTGTAATAGCCTATCATGGGGAACCTTATCAAACGCCTTATTGAAATCCATACATACCACATCAACTGCTTTACCATCATCTACATGTTTGGTCACCTTCTCAAAGAACTCAACAAGGTTTGTGAGGCATGACCTACCCTTCACAAAACCATGCTGACAATCCCTAATCAACTTATTCCTCTCTAGCTGATTATAAATCCTAACTGTTACAATCTTTTCCAACACTTTACCTACTACCAAAGTAATCTTCTGAATATAGTTTAGGGAGTTGCTCCTTAACAAGATTAAAGCATTGGGTATCCAGGAACATCAGAGAAAGCTTGTCAAGAACAAACCACGACAAGCAGACAAGACACAGCCAGAAACCCTAACCACCTTACCATATATCAAAGAAGTTTCAGAATACTGAGACCCCTCGGAATCTTAGTAGCACACAAACCCACCAACACTCTCAAACAAAAACTAACAAACTTAAAAGGACCCAGTACAACCCATGGAGAAAACCAACGTCATCTACAAAATTCCATGCAAGGACTGTCGCAAACACTATGTAGGACAAACAGGAAGAAAGTTAGCCACCAGGATACACGAACACCAGCGAGCCACAAAAAGACACGACCCTATCTCCCTCGTAGCCCTACACACGGATTAAAAAAAACACCATTTCAACTGGGACAACACATCTATCTTGGGACAGGCTAAGCAAAGACATGTCAGAGAATTCCTAGAAGCCTGGCACTCCAACCACAACGCCATAAACAAGCACATAGATCTAGATGCCATCTATCAACCCCTCAGAAAACGAACAGGAAATGACATCACCACAAACCCCAGGAACCCCATCCAGGAGAAAGATATAAATAGAAAGCAGGAGACAACAGCTCTGCTTCATTTGGAGGTCGCCACTGATGATGTTATCTAGCCAGGTAATGAAACGTCTGAATATCAAACCTACAGCTCAGCGAGCAAACCTCCACCCTATTCACTGCAATGGTCTGTGATCAAAGTAGAAGGAAGTGGTATATACTCATGAGGACTCATATGGAGTAGACTCTGGGAACAGCAAGCAAGACAGAAGCTAATGTAAAGGAATGTTCTCATAATTATAAATATATTGCAATGAAGTTAAATTGTGTCACAGGCAGAAATCTTCAAGAATTATTGGAATAACTCCAATCCAACAACACAACATATGAGAAACCACAACCTCAGAGCACTTTGTTTACTCAACAAGATGTGAGAATTATTGATAATTTCTTATCAAATTCTGAAACAGCTCTAAGGTAAGTTTGGTACCAAGTACGAGTAGATTAACTTGTTCCTTCAGTGCTGGGAGATCATGCAGATTTCCTGACAAACTAACAAATAGCATGGAGGAACTGGATCGCTCCAATAAGCTCACTATAGCTGGATCTGCATGTTAACTCTAATTACAAGTTTTGGTCCATAATCCCTTGATATGTTTGCCTGTCAAAACTCAATCACTTTATGTACTTAAACTTATCTTATATTCCCTCACCCTACTCAGTCCATTCACAGTATCCATTACCTTTCAGAGGACAGAGTTTGAGATTTCGAACTTTCTTTGAGATGAGCAACTGGATGTTCTATCATTGTCTTTATCTTTAAGCAGTTTCCAAATTTAGGCAATTTTTTACTTTGTCAATGAATCATTGAATGTTGTATGGCATTTGTCTGCTTCATTGGATGTGAAAGTTCCCATGGTGCAATTGTAAAGAGAAGGAGGTTAGTTACCCCTGGTGCCCCCACAACTATCAGTCGTTTGATATTATTAAGGCAGCTCATTGCCCCCTAACAATATTAAACCTCAGGTAATTGTTGATCCTAATACTTGGTCCCAAATCTTTTGTTACTCATGCATTACATATGGGTGGCATGATGGCTCAGTAGTTAGTGCTGGTGCTTACAGCGCTAGAGACCTGGGTTTGATTCCACCCTCAGACAGCTACCTCTGTGAAGTTTGCACATTCTCCCTCCGTTTCCTTGAGTTTCCTTCCACAGTTCAAAGATGTACAGATTCGATGGATTAACCACAGAGATTACAGGGATAGGGTAGGGGTGTGAGTCGGGGTGGAATGCTGTTTGGAGGGTCAGTGTGGACTTGATGGACTATATGGCCTGCTTCCACATTGTAGGGATTCTATAATAAGTTGACAGTTAGCCTTAGTATCCTGCATTTTTTTAATGTTCACTGTGCTAGTTTTGGCAGCAGGATGGTATGTTGCTGGTGAGTCCTTTTCTCAGTTGCTGTTTTCTTGTTTCAATCTCAGGAAATGGGTGGTTAGTTTGGGACAGTAGTTCCTGGATTCAGAACCATGGCCAGCGACCAGCATCAAGGTCATTATTGATCATGATTTGGAGGTGCCAATGTTGGATTGGAGTGGACAAAATCAAAAATCACACAACACCAGGTTATAGTCCAACTGGTCTATTTGGAAGCACTAGTTTTCAGAGCACTGCTCCTTCATCAGGTCGTTGATCAGAGAAGGAGGGATTAACCACTCCTCAAATATGTTATTTGCATTAAAGTCATGTATGTTTTTTAGCCAAAAGGTTTGGTTGCCAAAAGCTTAATTTTTACGCACATCTATGTGGTACTAATTCTTCTATCAGCATTGTAAAAACACATGGTCGTATCTCAAAGATCTTTGTGGGATTCTTCTGTGGATCAATAGGCTTCTGTCTTTCTGACATTACAACACTTCATTGCATTGACCAACATTAAGAACTCAAGTAGATTTTTTTTTTGGGGGGGGGGGGGGTGCAGGAAGCAGGGCATGGGGAGAAGGTTGCCAAAAAGGGGAAAACCTCAGCTTCGAAAGTGGAAGTGATGGAGTCATACAGCACAGGAGAAGCCCTTTGGCCCATTGAATCTGTAACCACCTAACTATACTAACCTCACGTTCCAGCACATAGCCTTGAATGTTAGGACATTTCAAGTGTTCATTCAAGTACTTTTTAAATGTGGCAAGGTTTCCTACCTCTACTGCCCTCCGAGATACGCTCTCTCAATGGTGCTGAGGCAGAGATGGACGACAGCGTCAAGTTCCTGGGAGTGATGATCACCAACAATCTTTCCACATCAACATGACAGTCAAGAAAGCACAACAGTGCTACTTCCTCAGGAGTTTAAGGACATTTGGCATGCCCACAAAGAGTCTTACCAACTTTTATGAATGCTTAATAGAAAGCATCCTTTCCAGATGCATCACAGTGTGATATGGCAACTGCTCTGCCCAGGGCCACATGAAACTACAGAGAGTTGTGAACACAGCCCAGTCCATCACACAAACCAGCCTTCCATCCATTGACTCTTTCTATGCTTTCCACTGCCTCAGGAAGGTAACCAACATCATCAAAGACCCTCGCAATTCCAGTTATACTTTCTTCTAACCATTTCCTTTCAGCAGAAGATACAAAAATTTGAATACACGTACCAACAGATTCAAGAACATCTTCTTCCCCACTGTTATTGGGCTTCTGAATGGACCTCTCAAATCTTAATGCTGATCTCGATCTCGATCTCAATCTCGATCTCGATCTCGATCTCGCTCTCTCTCTCTCTCTCTCTCTGCCTTTCAACTAAGGGGAACAGCTGCTTTGTATTTATCCTGCCCATCCCCCTCATAATCTTATATACTTCAATCAGGTTCCACTCTCATCCTTGGCTGCTCTAAACAGAGTCATCTCTGATGTTTTGTAATGTGTTATTCAGCTTGTTTAAAACAAATGGGGTTAAGATTCTGCATGGAAAAATATCACATCGGTATATTTATAAATATTGCTGAAAGTAATTTTACCTGAGATGAGTCACAAATGATGAGCTGTGGCTTGACAGGAATTTTAGTTTTTCATCTTGCACCTGTAAATAATCAAATTAAACTGAAAACATTTTTTTCTAATGAAATCAACACCACTGAGTCAGAAGCTTGTGGGCTCAAATGTCACTGCAGAGAATTAGTCACAAAATTGAGGTTAGACTCTCACTTCATTGCAGAACAGGAGTGCTGCACTGTCTGAGGTTCACTACTTGGTCGAGACATTAAATAGAAGACCTACTTGTCTAATCTGGCCTTCTTTTTAGTATTTTGCTATTAGATACATTGGTGAAGGTGGGGGCAGGGAAGGGGATTGAGAAGTGGGTCACTGGCCAAGCCAGCGTTTGTGATCCATCCTTAATTGTCCTATAGAGCAGTAAAGAGTCAACCACATTGCTGTGGGTCTGCAGTTCCATGTAGGCCAGACCAGGTACAGAAAATAGTTTGCTGAAAATGTGTTGCTGGAAAAGCGCAGCAGGTCAGGCAGCATCCAAGGAGCAGGAGAGTCGACGTTTCGGGCATGAGCCCTTCTTCAGGAATGAGGAAAGTGTGTCCAGCAGGCTAAGATAAAAGGTAGGGAGGAGGGACTTGGGGGAGGGGTGTTGGAAATGCGATAGGTGGAAGGAGGTCAAGGTGAGGGTGATAGGCCGGAGTGGGGGTGGGGGCGGAGAGGTCAGGAAGAAGATTGCAGATTAGGAAGGCGGTGGTGAGTTCGAGGGATTTGACTGAGACAAGGTGGGGGGGGGCGGAAATGAGGAAACTGGAGAAATCTGAGTTCATCCCTTGTGGTTGGAGGGTTCCTAGGCAGAAGATGAGGAAGATGAGGCAGAAGAGTGCCTTCTCCCTACCTTTTATCTTAGCCTGCTGGACACACTTTCCTCATTCCTGAAGAAGAGCTCATGCCCGAAACATCAATTCTCCTGTTCCTTGGATGCTGCCTGACCTGCTGCGCTTTTCCAGCAACACATTTTCAGCTCTGATCTCCAGCATCTGCAGTCTTCACTTTCTCCTACAGAAAGTAGTTACCCTACCTCAAAGGACATTCATGAACCAGATGTCTGATGGAAATTATCATTGTTACCATTCCATTTTCTTTTAACTTTAAAGAGCTTCATAATGAACTGAATTCGCAACAGCATCCAATGAGGGATTTGAACTCAGATCATTAACTTCATGGGTTCCTAAATCTCTAGGACATTATCATTATATCACGAGCTGACCGAGCTACTCAATTGTACTTGTGTGAAAGTAAGCAGGAACATGATACCTGGTGTCCTGTCATGTCCTGTTATGAAGAGAAAGTGGATTAGTTAGGATTACATTCACTGGAGTTTAGATGAATGAGGGGAATCTCAGATAAATATATGAAATTCCATCAGGACGGGAATGAAGGATGTTACCGATGACCAGGAAGCCCAGAACCAAGGTTCACTGTCTAAGGATACAGGGTAGGCCATTTATGACTGAAATGAGGAAACATTTCTTCACCCTGAGAACAGTGAGCCTGTGAAATTTTCTTCCACAGCAAGTAGTTGAGGTCAAAACACATATTTTCATGAAAGACTTAGACATTGTTCTTATGACTGAAGTGATCAAAGGACATAGGGAGAGGAGCGACATTGTGGCTCAGTGGTTAGCACTGCTGCCTCACAGCACCAGGGACCTGGGGACAATTCCAGCCTTGGGCGACTCTCTGTGTGGAGTTTGCACGGTCTCCCCGTGTCTGCGTGGGTTTCCTCTGGGTGCTCCGGTCTCCTCCCATCAATTCAAAGATGTGCAGGTTAGGTGAATTGGCTATGCTAAATTGCCCATAGTGTTCAGGGATGTGTAGGTTAAGAGCATTAGTCAGGGGTGAATATAGGGCAGGGGGAATGGGTCTGGGTAGGTTATTCTTCAGAAGGTTGGTGTGCCGAAGGGCCTGTTTCCACAGTGTAGGGATTCTATGAGAGCGCGGGAAAAGGAGACTGAGTTGGATGATCAACCATGGTCATATTGAATGGAGGAGGGACACAAATGGCCTATCTCTGGTTCTAATTTTCTATGTTTCTGTTTTCCCATTAAATAACAAGGGAATAAAGGTGGAGGAATGTAGAGTTGAAGCTGAAATAACTTCACAGAGGACGGTATCCCATCACCAAGACACCCTTTATTTATACATGAACAGTCCTTGACTATGGTACTGTGTCATTCAGAGTCATGTACCAGAGTGTAAGTATCTCTGAAGCTCACCATTTTTAATCTGTCAGCCAGGGCTCCCTGATTGGATCAGATTAACAGCCCCAATCAGGGAACTCATATTTCTATGATGTCCAACTAGTTGACCTCGATACAATTATCATGGTGGCCACAATCAGATCAGCCAGGATCTTATTGAATGGCAGAGTAACCTAGAGGGGCCCACTCCTGCTCCAAATCCTTATGTCTTATATTGTTTATCCACCCATCAGAATCACCAAAACAAATGGCCTGATCATTTATCTCATTGGTGTTTGTGGAAGTTAGCTGTGTCTCAGTGGGTGCCATTTGTGTGACATTGCAACAATGCCTGCACTATGAAATTGCTTGGCAGTTAAGCATGTGAGTTATGAGTTTGAATGATGCAACACAAAAACATCTTAGTTCTGTTCTTTAACAGCAGTAGGCAATAGATGTGCAACTGAAAATAACATGGAGATAATATTTAAATAAGATGATTGATTGACATCAGAAGAATAAATTGATGATGCAAATCTTTCACTCATTAGTATGACAGGAGATTGATTCCAAAGATATCAAAGTAAAGCAAAACAATGAGTGCATGAATTATTTCAGGTATTTTTGCATCAGAAGCAAATGAGCTTATTGTGGTGTCTGCACATTTAACTGAATGTGAGTAAATAAGTCTGTGACTCAGTAATTCTTCTGAAAATTGTGTCTTTTCATTTCTCTCTAGCCAATCATAATAAAATATTCTAAAATAACTCAAAGCAATTTTCTCCAGGGCAATCATTATTAGCCCTCTCTTGACATCCATTGATCTCTTCACGAAGTTCCTGAATTTGTCCTCTCGCTCCTTCTCCTTGCCAACTCTTGATAACCCATTCCCCTTCCAACCCCTCCCTCTTCGAATGCCACTCCCCTCCCAACTTCTCCTAATCTGCCTGTCCCTTCTGATTGAAACAATTTGGGTAGAACACCAGCAGAAACAAAATATTGTTGACTGCTCGTCCATTTTCTCAGGCTATACTTGTCATCTGATCCGACTTCATTCATACCATATTAACTGCTAAGCTCGCTGGCATTGAACTGTTGGGCCTAATTGCCTCAAACATTTCTGATCTGGTCCTTAACACTTATTATTTGAGGGGAAGTGATGGCTTCCTGGTGTTATTGCTAGATTATTTAATCTGATTTCAAATCCATGGCTGATTGGTGAGATACAAATTCAATAAAAATCTGAAATGAAATGTCTAATCATGGAACTATTTTTGGAAAAGAACTCGTTTCACAGAATCCTGATAGTGTAGAAAGAGGCCATTTGGCTCATCACATTCACACCAACCCTCTGAAGAGCATCACAACCAATCCCAATATTTCCCTTGGCCAACCCACCTAGCCAGCACATCCCCGGACACTACGGGCAATTCACCATGCTGAGGTCACCAGGTACCTGCTCGGACTTAAATGTCAGGAATTCTTGATGTGTAGTTTTCCTGCAGCACGTGCTAGGATAGGGAACTGAATATTAATGAGGTGTAATTTACAGTTAATGAGGCCAAAAGGCAAGCAATAATCCCGGTAATAGGCATCTCACTGCTTCCTAATCAGAATCTCATTTCAACATAGAATCCCTACAGTGCCAAAAGAGGCCTTTCAGTCCATCAACCCTCCAAAGAGCAAGGTACACAAACCGAGTTCCGCACCCTATCCTGATAACCCCACAATGGTCATGGCTGACCCATCTAACCTGAACATCTTTGGACCATTGGAGGAAACTGGAGCACCTGAAGGAAACCCACACAGACACAGGAAGAATGTGGAAACTCCACACAGACGAGGCGAGAATTGAACCCAGATTTCGAGAGCTATGAGGTAGCAGTGCTAACCATTGAGCCACCATGCACCTAGAGCGGCTAGAGCTCTGTTTGAAAACGCAATGAGTTACTCTCAATGGTAAAAAAAGGCCTTGCTTGACTTTCCATGAGATTCTCTGCAATTTCTCACCATAGTCCATGTGATTCTGGCTCCTATAAAACTCTGTCTGACATCTCTGCTGGGCCGATGAACTCTAGAGCTGATGCTTTTTATTGAATCTCAAATTACAAATTTCACACTCTGAGCATCCTGAACTTTCTACATAGTGAGTGCTGCAAGTTTTAATCTCTTTCCCTTGCTTCCATGTCATGTCCAGATGATATTTTTGCAAGCAAGATGACATCCTTCACAGATGATATGGAGCAGATAGAAACAGTTTGAGGAAGATGCTTTATGATCAGATTCCACTATCACTTTGCCTTTCCCAAGTAGTGTTTGATTATAATACTCACAAGCAAGGATAATAACCAAGCACGCTTTCTCAATGTTGAACACAGCATCATTCAGTTTACATTAGTGTCAGGGATGCAGATGCAACTGAATGCTCTTATTATATAGAGTCATAGAGTCATACAGAATGAAAATAGACCCTTCGGTTCAACTCATTCATGCCAGTCAGATTTCCCAAACTAAACTAATTCCATTTGCTTGTGTTTGGCCCATATCCCTCTAAATCTTTCCTATTGATATTCCTGTCGAAATTCCTTTTAAATGTTGTAACTGTGCCTACATCTATCACTTCCTCTGCCAGTTCATCCCACATATGAACCACTCTCTGTATGAAAATATTGTCCCTCAGGTCCCTTTTAAATCTTACCTCCCCTCATCTGAAATCCATGCCCTCTAGGTTTGAACTTTCCTACTCTAGGGAAAAGACCTTTGCTATGCACTTTATCTTTGCCCTTCATGATTGTATAAACCTCCATAATGTCACCCCTCAATCTCCTATGCTCTGGGGAGAAAAGTCCCAACTTATCCAGCGTCTCATAATAATTCAAACCCTCCAGTCTCAGTACCATCCTTGTAAATCCCTTTCTAATTTAATAATATCCTTCCAATAGTAGGGTGACCAGAATTGTACACAGTACCCAAAAGTGCCCTCACCATAAAGGTAGCTACAAATCCTACATTACACTGCAAGCTGAGTTCATTAATGATGTTGTAGTCACCTCAGCAATTACATTGCCATCGCAGGTTATTTGATTATAGTGAAGACTGTTCCTTATTCTGTGCCCCAATATCAATGCACATCCTGAGTAGTGAGCTTCCATAGTGTTTCACATTCTGATGACAAATTAGGCAAGAACTTGGCTAAACAGTTCACATTGCAGTTATATTGCTTTCACCATTTGTTGGTCACTGCAGCTTGTCAGAATCAAGGCAGAGTCCCTTTGCTGTCAGGATGTGAGCCATATACCAGACTTTAGGCATTGTCATTTGCCCTTTGTCCTTTTCTTGTTCGGGCTGTGAGCCTCATGCTACTACATAGACCATTTGGTGTATATCTGACACTTCACGTTCACTTGATGTGCCTCTTCTGCACTATCACAAGCCAAGTTGTGCCAGTCCAAAGATGTGCCAGTCAGGTGAATTGGCCATTCTAAATTGCCCATAGTGTTAGGTGCATTGGGTCTGGGTGGGTTACTCTTCGGAGGGTCGGTGTGGGCTTGTTGGGCCGAAGGGCCTGTTCCCACACTATAGGGATCTAATGTAATCTAAAGTTTCACCTTTAGACCTGACAATGTTGACCTGCTGTACTGCATTGAGAGATTCATTGCGATCATCAGCTGATATCTCTCCACCTTGATTCGATTGCTTCGAATGTTTCTACCTAAACACTTGGGTGTAAATTGATTCAGCATCTTGCAGTTAGAACACTTCTTTCCTCATTCTAGACATGCTTTTGTGTGATTTACACTGCATCCTGCCTTCTGGCCTTAATCCTTCTGTTGGCTCTTCTGTAAATATTTCTTCCTTGATTTTGAGTTTTTATTTGACCTGGAATGCCTGGGAATGCATTGCAAAATGGATCACTAATATATCCCAACTGATGGCCAGCAAGCTACTGCACATATTGATCACTTTCTTGAGAATAGGTTTCTCTTCCCTCAGCAGATATACTTTCACAACATGATCTCTTCTGTGTAAGAAAATCTAATCTTCGATTAGATCATCTCTCAGTTGTTTGCACTCGCAGGATTCAGTTATGTGTCAGTCCCATCACATAGTGATCAAAAGTATCCTTTTCCCCAGAGCTGTGATGTTGAACACATACCATTCATAAGTGACATCGATAGAAAGTTGAAAATATGTTTTCAAAACTTCAAAATATCCCGTATTATCTACCACACAGTGAGGTTGAGAGTCCATTATGCTCTTTAGCGCTTTTTCCCCAGCATTGACAACTAGATTGCAACTCTTATAAGCTCAGTCACTTTGCTTAACTCTATTTCTATTTCATAGCTTTGGCAATGCAACTGGAAAAAAAAATACAATTTTGACATTCATTTACATAGCAGCAGGGAGTGGAAAATCCACAGCCATTCTTAGCTGGGTTAGTGGCAAGAGACAGAGCATGTGTGGTTTGTGAGAATGCAGGACCGTGTCCAGTGACATACCACAGGGGTCAGTGCTAAGTCCCTGATTGTAACATATGTAAATGATACAGGAGACAATGGAGGGTGATGGTAACTAAGCGTGCGGATCTTACAAAGGTTGATTGCGTGGTTGACAGGAGGAAGGTCTTCGGTTACAGGAGGACCATAGAATCTGTACATTCAACCCATGGAGTCCACACCAACCTTCCGAAGAGCATCCCACCCAGATCCACCGCCCCCCACCCCACTCTATCTGTGTAACCCCACATTTCCCATGGCTAATCCACTTAACTTGCACATCTCTGGACACTATGGGCAATTTCCCATGGCCAATCTACCTCACCTGCACATCTTTAGATTGTGGGATGAAACCAAAGCACCCAGAGGAAACCACATAAACACGGGGAGAATGTGCAACTCTACATAGCCAGCCACCTGAGGGTAGACTTCAAACTAGGTCCCTGGCACTGTGAGGCAGCATGCTAACCACTGGGCCACCATGCACCAAATAAATCAGATGGGCAGACAGAAGTGAAAATGGCCAAATGGAATTTAATCCCAATAAATTTGAGATGATGCAATTTGGAAGATGTGACAAGGCAAGGGAGTACTCAATGAATGGCAAAACATGGGGAAACTCAGTGGAACAGAGGTATCTTGGTATGGTTCTCTATTGATTCCTGAAAGCAGCAGTTAAGAAGGCATACAGGACAATTGCTTTCATCAGTCATTGCATTGATAGTAAGAGAATGGCAGTTATGTTAGAGCTGTACAAAACTTTGGAGTACTGTGTGTAGTTCTGATCACCACACTATGGGAAGAAAATGCTTGCACAGGATGGGGTGCAGATGAGGTTCACCAGGATGTTGCCTGGAATAGAACATTTCAGTGATGGATGAGCTTGGGCTGTTTCACTGGAGAAGGGAAGGTTGAGAGGAGAGCTGATGCAGGTGTGTAAGATTATAAGGTGCAGAGGCAGGATGGAGAGGAAGTATCTGCTCCCTTTAGTCGAATGAGCAATAACGAGGCACATTATGTTAAGGTCAAGGGCAGTTGGTTAAGAAGGGAGTTGAAGAAAAATGTTTTCACCCAGAGGATGGTGGGGGTCTGGGATGCACTGCCTGGGCGAGTAGTTGAGGCAGGAAACCTCATCACCTTTAAAAACTACTTGGATGAGCCCTTGAGGTGTCATAACATTCAAGACCATGGGCCAAGTGTTGGAAAGTGGGACCAGTGTAGATTTAGAGTAATCTTTTGTCGGTGCAGACTTGATAGGCCGACGGGCCTTTTTTGTACCATATGATTCTTTGATTCTGAATCACCTAACACTCCTAAGTTGCAGACTGCAATTTTAATTCCAACTTTTCTCTTTTTGTGAACAGTGGCCGGCTCTCTTTCAGCTCGGAAGCTTCTCACTTTTGACATCATGTTTCCAACAATGGTTTTTACAAACTACAACATCAGCCAATTACAGCTTCAACAATGCCTTCAGCTGACTGGGCCTTCTCTTCATAAACCTCCTGAACTCTATACACCTTTCTTGCCCTTTAAGATACTCCTGATAACCTGTCTCCATGAGCAAGATTTGAGTTGGACAATCTGACAACCCCTTATCTGGCTTGATGCCCCATTTTGTTGACGTGTTTCCATGACACACTTTCAGGCATTTTGCCACGTTGAAGGTGCTACACAAAGGCAAATATCATTACTCAGACCCATTTGAGATCCACTTTTATCACAAAGTGTGACTTTCCACCAAAGAAATCAAATTAATTTATTGCACAGCCAGAATGCTTTAATCTTTGACTAGCTGCTGAAGGTGTAGCTACACGATCGATGAGGGATGAAACAAAAAAGAAAGATGTTGTGTTTAATCCTAACTCAGCGTGATCTGCAAAGCCAATTTCCAATAGGCCACTGAACAGATCTTTTGCTGCTCACTCACTGCTGAGAATAGACATCAGTGCCAAGGAGGGTCCTTTGATATGGATTACATGTAGCCAGCCACCATTCACTGACTGTTTGTTGCTGTAGGGGAGCAGAAACACTTGGCTTAAAGCAACCAAATGCAACAGTATCTACAAGAACCAAAAAGAACTGTGGATGCTGGAATTCAGAAAGCGAACAGAAATTCCTGGGAAAACTCAGCAGGTCTGTGGAGAGAAAGCAGAGTTAATGTTTCGGGTCCAGTGACACGTTCTTCAGAGTTCTGTGTGGGCTAACGATCAGAATTATATGAGTTCAAATGCCAAAGTGGCAGCTGAGGAATTTAAATTCAGTGAATGTAAAAAGTCTGGAATTGAGAGACCCGGGTTCAATTCCCCCCTCAGGCGACTGACTGTATGGAGTTTGCACGTTCTCCCCGTGTCTGCGTGGGTTTCCTCCGGGTGCTCCGGTTTCCTCCCACAGTCCAAAAGATGTGCAGGGTCAGGTGAATTGGCCGTGCTAAATTGCCCGTAGTGATGGGTAAGGGGTAAATGTAGGGGTATGGGTGGGTTGCGCTTCGGCGGGGCGGTGTGGACTTGTTGGGCCGAAGGGCCTGTTTCCACACTGTAAGTAATCTAATCTAAAGAAGTTCGAGTCAGTGACTGTGAAACGGCTGAACTGCTGACAGAACCCACTGGTTTGCCACATCCTATCGGTTAAAAAAAAAAACAACCTGCCATCCTTATCCAATGGAGCTGACAACGTGCTTCCCAATTCACAATGATATGGGGCTCTTAACACCCCTATGACGTTTACATTTATTTGTTCATCGATGGGATAGGAGCATCACTTGTCAGACCAGCATTTGTTACCCATCTTTAATGACCATAGTCTGATGGGGCTACTTCAGAGGGCAGTTGAGGGTCAACTGCATTGCTATTGGTCTGGATCAAGTCACATGTAGGCCAGATTGGGTAGGGATGGAAGATTTCCTTCCTTGAAGAGCATCAGTGAGGCAGATGGATTTTTACAATAACCAATGTTTACTTTCACAGTCAGCTTTAATTCCTGATGGTCACAACATTTCAAGAAAGCAGCTCGCCACTCTCTTCTCAGAGAGTCACTAATCTCTACTGTGTGGAAGCAAGCCATTCATCCCATCGAGTCCACACTAACCCTCCAAAGAGCATCCCACCCAGACCCACCCTCCTACACTATTCCCGTAACCTTGCGTTTCCCATGGCCAACCCACTTAGCGTACACATCCCTGGACACTTTGGACAATTTAACATGGCCAATACAGCTAACCCGCACATCTGGAATTGGGCAATCAATATTGGCACAGCCTGTGATTGCCATAATCATGAATGAATTTTTTAAAAAAATTTAATTCCAACAGTTGCCATGTAGGATATGAAGCAATGTACCTGGTATATGGAAAGCCAGTGCTTAGCACTGCTGTCTCACGGTGCCAGAGACCCAGGTTCAATTCCAGCCTCGAGCACTGCCTGTGTACAGTTCACACATTCTCCCCGTGTCTGCGTGGGTTTCCTTCAGGTGCTCCGGTTTCTGCCCACAGTCCAAAGATATGTAAGTTTGATGGATTGGCCATGGGAAATTGCCCATAGTGTCCAGAGGTGTGTAGTTAAAATAGATTAGCCATGGGAATTATAGTGTAAGGGTTGAGTCTGAGTGGGATGTTCTTTGGAAAGTCGGTGTGGACATGTTGGGCTGAATGGCCTGTTTCTACACTGTTGGGATTCTATTTTTTAAAAAAACTCTGAGCTACTAACCCAGGAATACTATCATCTCACCAATCCACAGCTATAGAAACCAGAACTGGAGTAGTGCATTCAGCTCTTAGAGCATGTTATTTCATATGATCATGGCTGATTCTCTACCTCAATTGTTGCTTTCACTCCATACCCCTCAGTGACTTTAAAATAAAAAAAAACATTAACTGTCCTACTTGAATATATAGAGTAGCTTGGCCTCCACAGCCTTCTGCAGCAGAGAATACCACAGGTGCACCCCCCTTTGTGTGAGGAAATCTTTCCTCATCACAATCCTCAATGATCTATCCTGTATCCTGAGACTGTGTCACCTGTCAAGGCTCCCCAGCCCGGGCAAACATCCTCCCTGCCTCTAGTCTGACTAATTTTATACTTTTCAATCAGATCCCCTCTCGTCCTTCTAAGTAATTGCGCATACAGGCCCAGCCAAACCAATATTGTCTTATAGGACAGTCCTACCAACCCCATGAACCTCTGCTGCACTCAATGGCAAGTCCATCCTTTCCTGGGGTAATGAGACCCAAACTTTTCACAGTACTCCAGCTGTGGTCTCACTCAGGCCCTGCATAACTGCAGTTAGACATCTCACCTTCTGAACTCAAACCTTCTTGCAATAAAGGCTAATATATCACCTGCTTTCCTAATTGCTTCCTGCACCTGCTTATCTAATTGAGGTGTGTAGGGACATCCAAAGCTCTTTGTAAAGTCATACTTCCCAACAAATCTGCAGTTAAATAATGCTCTTCCATTCTGACTTCACATCAAAATGTATAACTTCATATTTAGCCACATTATACTGCATATGTCGTGCATTTCCCATTCACTGCACTTGTTTTAGTGTGTTGGTGGGTTTGTGAATGGACACAGTACGCTGATTTCATAGCAACGAGCGGATAAAACATGTCCAGAAACCCTAGCCACTCTCCACTACATCAAAGACATCTTGGAAATGACTGCCAGACTACTCAGACCCTTGGCATCATGGTAGCCCACAAACCCACCAACACACGAAAACAACAGCTAATGAACCTGAAGAACCCTAATACAAACAACAAGCAAAACTAATGTCATTGACAAAATATCTTGCAAGAACTGTAACAAACACAAAATTGGCTAAAAGGCAGAAAACTAGCCACCAGGATACATGAACATCAACTAGCCACAAAAAGACAAGACCCACTCTCACTAGTATCCTTACATGTAGACGAAGAAGGACACCACTTTGACTGGGATAACACATCCATTCCAGGACAAGTGAAACAGAGACACGCACGAGATATCCTGGTAGCACGGCATTCCAACCGGAACTCTATCAACAAACACATTGACTTGGATCTCATTTACCACTCCTTGAGAAAAAGAATCAGAAATGACATTGCCACAGGAAATGATATCACTACAGGAAATGACATCACCAACCCAAGGAAACCTAAACATATAAATAGAAAGCGGGCCATGTTACCAGTGCTTCATCTGGAGGCTCACTGAAGATGGTACCTAGTGTGGTGACGAAACATCTGAAACCGATCCTTCCAGCTCACCGAGTAAACCTACATCCATTTATTGTCTGTCCCAAGTTGCCCTTGAGAAGGTGGTGTTGAGCTGCCTTCTTGAACTGCTGTAGTCTATATGCTGTGGGTTGACCCACAATGCCCTTCGGAGGGAGTGCCTGGATTTTGACTCAACAGCAATGAAGGAGCAGCAATATATTTTCAAATCAGTATGGTGAGTGGCTTGGAGGGAAACTTGAAGGTGGTGGTGTTCCCATGTATCTTCTGCCCTTGTCCTTCTCGATAGAAGTACTTGTGGGTTTGGAAGGTGCTGTCTGAGGATATTTGATGAATTTCTGCAGTGCATTTTATAGAGAGCACATGTTATTGCTACTGAGCATTGAGGTGGAGGGAGTGGATGTTTATGAATGCGGTGTCAATCAAGTGGGCTGCTTTTTCCTGGATAATGTCAAGCTTCTTTAGTGTTGTTGGAGCTGCACTCAACCAGGCAAGTGGGAAGTATTCCATCACACTCCTGACTTATGCCTTGTAGATGGTGAACAGACTTTGGTGAGTCAGCAGGTGAGTTACTCACTGCAGGATTCCTAGCCTCTGACCTGCTCTTGCAGCTGCTGTGTTTATGTGGTGAGTCTAGTTGAGTTTCTAGTCAATGGCAAACCCCAGGAATTTGATAGTGGGGGACTTAGTAATGAAGCGCTTTTTCTTTATTTCTTTATTTTATATACCAAAGATTTCTACCTAAGATAGAGCTGTGTGCGGCAACATTATACACTTTTCATTATACCCCTGAACTTTTGTATTTGAGTACATATGACAATAAACCCTACACCAAACCATAAACCAATCCCACTTGGTTTTGTGTTGTCAACGAACTTGGAAATGTTTCATTTGGCTCCCTCACCCAGGTCATGTGTATTTATCATGAGAAACTGGGGGTGACATTCTCCCTAAGCTGTGTGGCTGCATGTAGTGCAGCTGCTATAATGGACCACCTACTATGACCGATTCTGGTAGACATTGCTATGCCCAGGCCTGAGAAGCCCATACAGGTGTTAATAAAATTAAAAGGAATGCTGGCTGGGTCTCAATCATTGATCCCCGCACCCCCACCCAGACACTCAAAAAAGGCCATTTTGTTCCCACTCAGTTATCTCAAAGGTAATTAGAGACAGGCAATAAACATTAATCAAAAAATAAATGTGTGGACAATGGAAATCAGAAACAAAATCAGAAATTGCTGCAAGAACTCAACAAGTGTGGCAGCATTTGTGAAGAGAGAATACAGAGTTACTGTTTCGGGACCTTCTTCAGAGCAGCTGCCTTTAATGCCAGCTGTAGTGATAGGAACCAGGTGGATCTCATTGAGTATGCGTACCCTAGTTGGGGCTGCTAACCATGGACTAATCAGGGAACCCTGGGTGACCAATATAAACAGGAGATAGAGCTCGAGTGTCTCTGGAGAAGGAGCACGCGGTGTCCACCAACACCCTGGAGTTGTTCAGGGAGAGGTGGGCGCCGCAGGGAGTGGAGTGGGAAAAATAAGCACTACCGCAGTTAGGCGGTAGTGTGGGAGTTAAATTTTTTTAAAAATAAACAGGAGTCAACATGGGTGCTGGGGAAAAAATAAGCACTACCGCGGTTAGGCGGTAGTGTGGGGGTTAAATAAAAAAAAAGAACTGGAGTGCCAGACACCCTGTTCACTCAGAGCTGGAGAAGAAAAAAAAATAAACAGGAGTTAGAGGCCGGGTGTCTCTGGAGAAGGAGCACGCGGTGTCCACCAACACCCTTGAGCTGTTCAGGGAGAGTTGGGCACCACAGGGAGTGGAGTGCATTACTTCCCCCTCCAACTCTATTTTGATTTAATCCCTGCGCTCCCCTTCACTGTTTGATCACACAGCATTGCCCTTCGATGTGAAGGGCACTCGCTTGTCACTGGCCACTCGGATGTTTCCTTTCTTCCTGGTGGTGGAAACTGAATAAAGATTTGTACACCTTGCGTCTCTCACTGTGTCTCACACCTGCACACACACAACATGGGTGCTGGGGAAAAAATAAGCACTACCGCAGTTAAGAGGTAGTGTGGGGGGAAACATTTAGACAAAAAAAAAGAAAAAATATAAATTGGAGATTTGGCATCTCCTCAGTTTAGGGGGCTGACTCTGTGCTGGCTGGGCCACAGTCAGTATGTTACTGCTGCTGTTGGTTTCTGCTTCTTTTGTGGGGGGATGCCTGATTCCTGAACTGGCTGAATTGCGGAGCCGGTTTGTTAACAGGTAAAAGAAAGAAAAAAGAAAAAAAAGAGAAAAAAATAAACAGAGGAGTGAGCCCATGAGTCCCTGGAGAAGGAGCACGTAGTGTCCATCAACTCCCTTGAGCTATTCAGGGAGAGGTGGGCACCGCAGGGAGTGGAGTGTATTATTTCCCTGTCCAACTCTATTTTGATTTAATCCCTGCCCTCCCCTTCACTGTTTGATCACACAGCATTGCCCTTTGATGTGAAGGGCACAGCTTGTCACTGGCCACTCGGGTGTTTCCTTTCTAACTGGTGAGGGAGTATAAATAAAGATTTACATACTTGTTGTTCTTCACCTGCACACACACACACAACACGGGTGTTGGGGAAAATATAAGCACTACTGCTGTTAGGCAATAATGTGGGGAACATAAGGAGAAAATAAAATAAAAAAAATATATAAACAGGGAGGCCTGAGGAGGGTCAGTCAGTACGGAGGACGGCCAGAGACTGGAAGGCTGACGCTTATCCTGCAGGAAGGTTAGCCAAGGACGGTCTGATCAATACGTGGTGTGGACCGGGGTCAGGTGTTTTTTATTTAGCCATATTGGGTCATTTGATTGCATTTCTTGTCTGTGTTTGTTACTGTTGCCTCTGAGTGAAAGTGGGATTTGAGGTTTGTCCTCCCTCCCTGATTACGGAACAGTGGGGTTTGGGGTTTGGGATTTAGCCTTGCTGTAAATTGTGTTTTTTTTTGTGAACTGCTGCTTTTTGTTTATTGTTAACTGTGTTTGTAATGTGTACCATTTTATAAAATAAAAGAATATGAACAGGAGATTCAGAAACTCCGCAGTTCAGGGACTGAGTCTGAACTGGCTGGCCACAGCCAGTATACTGAGCATATGTAAGTAAATTCACACCAGACTATAATCCAACAGCTTTATTTTGAAATCATAAGCTTTAGAGACGTAAAGTGACTTCACCTGATGAAGGAGCAGTGCTCTGAAAGCTTGTGATTTGAAATAAACCTGTTGGACTATAACCTGGAGTCCTGTGATTTCTGAGTTTAACCTACCCTGTGCAACACTGGCATCTCAGTGCCATGTAAATAAAGGGTGACTTGGTGACAGCCTCTGTGCAGTTATTGCACCAGCCTTGCCCCATATATGCTGCCCTTGCTCGCAGACCGACAAGTCGCTACCTCACCATGAGAAATTGACAGGAGGGTGAAAGGAACCGAGGGGTATGGATGACAGGGTGAGATTAGATTAAATTAGATTAGATACCCTGCAGTGTGGAAACAGCCCTTTGGCCCAACCAGTCTAGACCTTCTGAAGAGTAACCCACTGACTAATGCACTTCCCTCTGACTAATGCACCTAAGACTGTGGGCAATTTAGCATGGCCAATTCACCTGACTTGCACAGCTTTGGACTGTGGGAGGAAACCGGAGCACCCGGAGGAAACCCACGCAGACACGGGGAGAATGTGCAAACTCCGCACAGACATGATGACGGGCGTCGGAAGCCATATGTGCAACATCGACCTGTCAGGCTGAATGGCCTGTTTCCGTACTGCGGTCATAATGCAGCATAAACTGGCATCTTGCCAATACACCCAGCACTGCTTACAACACAACTGCTGGACTGAAGCTTCCTGCAGTGAGTAATGAAAGTGTCATTGCTGCTTTGAGTGATTCTATTCAGATGTTATTGCGAATGTGTACTGGTGGATTACAGCTGAGTGATCAGCAAGACTGCATTCTGCTACACGCCAGCCAAGTGCCACTCATTAGTCTGATGATTACTCATTCGGATGGGAAAAGACAACAAATTTTGAGATATGTCAGGGGACTCCTGCTCCCTGGAGAGTAAAGGACAGCGGGTCTAATTGGATTGCTCCCACAGGGAGCTGCCATTGTGGGCTGAATGACCTCCCTTTGGTGACAGATTATTTCCTATCGTGACAACCCAGATATGGAAACACAAATGAACTGCCTGCATAAAAATAGATTGGAAATTATGGTAACTAAGTAGAGAAAAAGCTGGAAATACTCAGCAGATTTCAAGTGCAACTCCAAAATATTTCCAGGCTGTTGACAGTGCAACATTGTTTGATAGTGACATCGTCAAATCTAACATTCAATGCAAAAATATTCCATCCACAGAACTGTCAAATCCAACTGTGGAAAATGCAACAAAAAAAACCCAAAATCTTAGAAAGGAAGCTTTTGTTTTATCCACCTCAGAGGCAATTTTACTCTCTCTAGCTGTCATAGCTTGCTATTCTCTCTTCCTGACTTTGAAATGTATCTTTCCATAAGAGACCGTAATTGTGCTATCCCCTGCTGAAACTTTGCCTTCTCCAGGTCTTCAAAACTGCGAAACCTTTCACCAGCTGAATTTCTCAGGATTTTAGGTCCCAGACTTTGCCATCTGTGTTTGTTGCCATTATATCCAACAGTGTCATTGCGAGCTGCTGTGTCAGCATTTCCCATTCACTTTTCCATGTCAACAGTCACAGTGCAGTTGCAAATCCTGGCCACAAGATGGCTGTATGAGCTTGGTTTTTGAGCACCGCCACCAGTGTGCACATGAAACATCAAGTGACTCCAGGGCCTGCAATAGACGATTCAGCAGTGGCGCAAATATGTCACTCAGCATTTGGAAGACAAGTTCTTATTTTGGGGTGAAATCTTCACAGAAATATCACCAAGCATTTTCTGTCTTTAAACAGGGTGGCACCGTGGCACAGAGGTTAGTACTGCTGCCTCACAGCACCAGAGACCCAGGTTCAATTCCATCCTTGGGCGAATATCTGTTTGGGTTTTCTTCTGAGTGCTCCACTTCCCTCCCACAGTCCAAAGATGTGCAGGTTAGATGGATTTTCCATGCTAAATTCCCCTTAATGTGCTGGCTGGGTGGACTAGCCATGGGAAAGGCAGAGTTACAGAGATTGGGTGGGATGCTCTTCAGAGGGTTGGTATGGACTTTATGGTTTGAATGGCCTGCTTCCACACTGTAGCTATAGTCCGATGATTATCTGACCTGCAGAACTTTATAGGTTGCTGACGTAATGTATTTTGTATCTCTTGGTACAACAACAACTTATAAAGGTGTATATTTATATAACACCTTTCACAATCTCAGGACATTTCAAAACTTAGAACCAATTAAGACATTTGAGGTGCAGCTACTGTCTTAATATGGGAAACCTGACAGGTGATGACAAAATTCTTCGGAGCCGGTATTCTATTAACAAACAACCTTTATTTACAAACTTTGACCATAGCCATGCCTCTCACTGAGTCAGGCACAGAAGTGTCAATATCCCTGACACTCAACCTTTTATGTCAGCCAGGTCTCCCTGATTGGACCAGATTAGCAGCGGAGAAAGTGAGGTCTGCAGATGCTGGAGATCAGAGCTGAAAAATGTGTTGCTGGAAAAGCACAGCAGGTCAGGCAGCATCCAGGGAGCAGGAGAATCGACGTTTCGGGCATGAGCCTTCCTGAAGAAGGGCTTATGCCCGAAACGTCGATTCTCCTGTTCCCTGGATGCTGCCTGACCTGCTGCGCTTTTCCAGCAACACATTTTCAGCCCAGATTAGCAGCCCCAAGCAGGGAACTCATATTTTGTGAGGTTGAGCAGGCTGACCTTGTTAAAATCATTACGGGCAATTTGCGGACCAGGGATTGATGTCCAACAAAGTCCCAGACATCACAATATGAAGATGTCTGGAATGGTTACCATGAAGGACTCTCCTTCACAACCTCTCCTCTCGCCTGACCCTCAGGTTAAGCCACCACCAGTCGACCTCTTTCTGAGACAGCAGTCCTATCCTCTGGTAAGACAATAATGATTTTACCTTTCATCTTTAAAAAAAGAACAAAGAACAGAAGTACAGCATGGGAACAGGCCCTTCAGCCCTCCAAGCCTGTGCTGATTATTGTGCCCTAGTTAAACTAAAAAACAAACCTTCTGCCCTTATTCAGTCCCCCTATTTCCTCCCTGATCATGTGACCATCCAGGTGCCTCTTAAATGTCACCAATGTGCCTGCTTCCACCGTACCTCTGACAGTGTGTTCCAGGCTCCTACCACGCCCTATGAAAAACCTCCCTCGCACATCTCCCTTAAACTTTCCCTCTCTCACCTTGCACCTGTGCTCCCTTGTAAGTGAAGCTTCAACCCTGGAAAAAAGCCTCTGACTATCCACCCTATCCATGCCTCTCATAATTTTGTACACCTCTATCGCATCTCCTCTCAGCCATCGTCTTTCCAGTGAAAACGATCCTAGTCTTTTTAAACTTTCCTCATAGCCAGTGCCCTCGAGACCAGGCAACATCCTAGTAATTTGGAATAATAATTTTTAGTGATGTAGACTGGAGGTAAAGAAATCTGGCTAGGGCACTGAGACGAACTTGCCCAGCATGCAATGTTTCTGTCTACCCAAGAGGGAAGGAGAGGGCTTTTGTTTTAATGTCTCATTTGAAAGTTGCTGTCACCTCACAATAATGAGGTGTTGCCTTTTTGAATGAGAAATGCCAGTATGAGTATGACTCCAAAAACACTCAGGTAATTTCACACCATCAAGGAAGTGCATTTAACTCCAGTCTCCCTGCTATACAAAAGATGTGGCCCAACTAGAAAGGGTTCCAAAAGGACTTACAGGACTGTAGTTGGTGTTGGAGTGTCCGTGCTGGAGGGAGAGGCTGAACAGGCTGGGATTGTTTTTCTTGGAGTGTCGGAGGCTGAGGGGTGACCTTATAGAGGTTTATAAAATCATGAGGGGCATGGATAGGGTGAATAGCCATGGTCTTTTTCCCAGGGTAGGGGAGTCCAAAACTGGAGGGCATAGGTTTAGGGTGAGAGTGGAAAGATTTAAAAGGGACCTCAGGGGCAACTTTTGCACACAGAGGGTGGTACGGGTATGGAATGAGCTGCCAGAGGAAGTGGTGGAGGCTGGTATAATTACAACATTTAAAAGACATCTAGATGGGTGTATGAATAGGAAGGGTTCAGAGGGGTATGGGCTAAATGTTGCCAAAAGGGACTAGATGAAATTGGGATATCTGGTTGGATTGGACGAGTTGGACTGAAGAGTCTGTTTCCATGCTGTACATCTCTGTGACTCTATGAAAAAGCAGTGTACTTGCTATCACATCCTCCACAATGGCAGCAGTGTACTTATATAAGGTACAACTTGCCAGAGTTTCTTTGATAGAGCCTGTTACTGGGTCCAAATCCTGAAACGTGCCCCTCCTCATAGCATCGTGAGTGTACTTACACCACACAGCAGTGATTAGCACTGCTGCCTCACAGCGCCAGAGACCCGGGTTCAATTCCCGCCTCAGGCGACTGACTGTGTGGAGTTTGCACGTTCTCCCCATGTCTGCGTGGGTTTCCTCCGGGTGCTCCGGTTTCCTCCCACAGTCCAAAGATGTGCAGGTCAGGTGAATTGGCCATGCTAAATTGCCCGTAGTGTTAGGTAAGGGGTATGGGTGGGTTGCGCTTCGGCGGGTCGGTGTGGACTTGTTGGGCCGAAGGGCCTGTTTCCACACTGTAATCTAATTAATTAATTAGACTATGGAGTTCAATAAAGTGACTCACCACAAGTTTCTCAGTTTTGTTTTCATTCCTTCATGGAGTGCGGGCAAGGCCAAATTTGGTGCCAAACCCTCATGCCCTTGAGAAGGTGATGTTTCAGAATAAACTGAGGGGGCGGTAAGTGGCTGGGTTGGATTTGTCCTGCTTTTTGTGGCCAGGATATAACTGAGCAATGTTTCGAGAGGATGCCAGCGTTGCATCTATACTGGAACAGTTTGTCAAAGGATGCAGGAAGTTTTGAAGCACAAGTCTTCAGAGCTATTGCCGGAATGTTGTCAGGGCCCATAGTCCATGTAGTATCCAGTGCCTCTTGCCATTTCTCCACTGTCATACGGAGTGCATTCAATTGGCTTAACACTGGTCTCTGTGAGGGTGGGGACCTCTAGAGGAGGCTGAAATTGATCATCTACTGGGCACTTTTGGCTAAATATAGTTGCAAATGCTTTAGTCTTATATTTTGCATCCCTCATATAATTCCTGCAGTGTGGAAGGAGGCCATTCATCCCAGCAAGTCCACAACAATCCTCCGAAGGGCATTTCTATCAGACCTGTTCCCTGATCCAATCCCCGTAACCTTGTATTTCCCATGACTAACACACCTAACCTGCACCTCCCTGGACATGCTGGGTAACTTAGCACAACCAATCCACTCTAACCCGCATGTCTTTGGACTGTGGGAGGAAACTGGAGCACCCAGAGGAAACCCATGCAGACCACAGGGAGAACACCTGGACCTTCTCAGACACCTACCTCCCCTTCCTAGGTCTCCCCATCTCCATCTCCGGCGACTGACTCAACACTGACATCTACTACAAATCCACTGACTCCCACAGATACCTGGACTATACCTGCTCCCACCCTGCCTCCTGTACAAACGCTATCACTTATTCCCAATTACTCCGCCTCCCAGGACGACCAATTCCACCATAGAACATCCTAGACTGTGTCCTTCTTCAAAGACCGCAATTTCCCCTCCCACGTGGTTGATGCTGCCCTCCAGAACATCTCCTCCACTTCCTGCACCTCCGCCCTTGAACCCCACACCTCTAATTGCAACAAGGATAGAACCCCCTCCCCCCCGGTCCTCATCTTCCACTCCGCCAACCTCTGGATACATTGCATTATCCTCCGCCACTTTCGGCACCTACAAACAGACCCTACCACCAGGGATAAATTTCCCTCCAAACTCCTATCAACATTTCAGAGAGACCATTCCCTCCATGACTCCCTTGTCAATCCACACCCCTTACCAGCCCACACCCCCAGCTCCTTCCCTTGCCAACGCAAGAAGTGCAAAAACTGCGCCCACACCACAACCCCCCTTATCTCTCTCCAAGGCCCCAAAAGGATCCTCCCACATCCGACAGAAATTTACCTGCACTTCCACACATGTCATCTACTGTATCCGTTGCATCCAATGTGGTCTCCCCTACATCGGGGAGACAGGACACCTACTTGCAGATCGTTTCAGAGAACATCTCTGGGACACCCGCACCAACCAACACCACCGCCCCGTGGATGAACACTTCAACTCCCCCTCCCACTCTACCAAGGATATGCAGGTCCATAAGACCATAAGACCATAAGACATAGGAGCGGAAGTAAGGCCATTCGGCCCATCGAGTCCACTCCGCCATTCAATCACGGCTGATGGGCATTTCAACTCCACTTACCCGCATTCTCCCCGTAGCCCTTAATTCCTTGTGACATCAAGAATTTATCAATTTCTGCCTTGAAGACATTTAGCGTCCCAGCCTCCACTGCATGCTGTGGCAATGAATTCCACAGGCCCACCACTCTCTGGCTGAAGAAATGTCTCCGTATCTCTATTCTGAATTTACCCCCTCTAATTCTAAGGCTGTGTCCACAGATCCTAGTCTCCTCGCCTAACGGAAACAATTTCCTAGCGTCCACCCTCTCCAAGTCCTGGGCCTCTTTCATCACCAAACCCTTACCACCCAATGCCTGGAGGAAGAAAGTCTCATCTTCTACCTTGAGACCCTGCAACCATACGGGATCAACGTGGTTTTCACCAGTTTCCTCATTTCCCCTCCCCCCCCATCTCCAAGCCTCCAACTTGGCACTGCCCTCCTGACCTATCCATCTTTCTTCCCACCTATAAGCTCCACCCTATCACTTTCACCCTCCACCTGCTGCATTGTCAGCTACTTTCCCTCCAGTCCCACCTCCATTGATCATTTAGCCCCCTGCTGGCCCACAAGCCTCATTCCTGATGAAGGGCTTGTGTCTGAAAAATCAATTTTCTTGCTTCTCAGATGCTACTTGACTTGCTGTGCTTTTCCAGCATCACACTCTCGACACAGGGAGAGCATGCAAACTCCATACCCAGGCAGTTGGCTGAGGGTGGAATCGAACCCGGGTCCCTAGCACTATGAGGTTGTAACACTAGCCGCAGAGCCACTGTGCCACATTAATGGTGCATTAGTCTCTTCCATCATTGAGGATGGGAGTAATTGTGGAGCCGCCTCCACTAGGTAGTAATTTAATTTCATCCAGCACCATTTACATCTGCAGGTGGCAGAACTATAGAGGTTTATGAACTCACTTCTATCTGTCTATCCATGCTTTTTCCAATATTCAGCATTCAAATGGTCCTGTTTTGTAGCTTCACCAGGTTGATTTGTAGATATGCCTGGTGCTGCTTTTGACATGCCCTCCTACACTCTCCATTGATCCAGATGTCCTGGCTTGATGGTCATGGTATAGTGGGTCTATGCCAAGGTACGGGGTTACAGATTGTGGTCAAATACCTTTTTGATGTTACTGATGGCCCACACCATTGCATGAATGTCCAGTTTTGAGTTGGCAGATCGGATTTAGCATGGTGATGGTTCCACACAACATGATTGAGCGTATCTACAATGTAGAAACAGGAATATGTCCCCACAAGAATGATGCGGTCATCACTCGTGCCAACACTGTGCTGGTCAGATACACGATAGGCACAGAGACTGTTGAGGACCAGCTTTTGTAGATTTGTTTCCTCTTGCTGGTTCCCTCACTACCTGGCAGATATGTCCTGTTGGATTTTGCCAAATGGTGCTGGCAGATATCCTTTAGTGATGGGCATGGAAACCTCCCCAACCCTCTCCACCTCACCACTGCTAGAGTACATCCTGCATCCTTAGCGGCTCTTGGCACTCTTGAAGTGGTGTCCAACACAGAGTCCGTCGCTTCACTGGCCAGGGGGTGGGGGAAGTAGATAACATGGGCATGGGGAAGAAATTACATTGACTTTCCTGGCAATGCTCTTGTCCCAAGAACAAATGAAAGGAAAGTTACTGGAGGACATTGGCCAGACCGTATTTGTGCTCTTTTGCTGGGAAAGGTAATTCTTTCTCCTGAGGACAATGGGAAGTATTTCAGACCCTGGTTAGCTGGGAGCCCTGCACGATGTGTGTTTACAGCTGCACTCTCTGCAGCTCGTCTTGTATTTTCTGTTGCCAGAATGATTAAAGATCATAGTGTTACTTACTTCCTCTAATCTACTGGGATAAACACATACAGCTGTGATGCTTAAGGGTGCTGTGAGAGCTGGCAAGAACTGTCGAGTGAAATGGATATATTGATATGCAAAGAACTTGCTTGCTTTAGTTTTGCTGGCAGCCTTGCAGTGGAGCTGGATTCCGGACAGTTGAGCAATCCTCTTCCTTCGGAGAGGATGCGTAGAAGGCAGCTTTTGCACAAAGATGGATTAATCGAATGCCAAGATAACAGGGTGAGACCAACGTTTCAAAGTGGATGCTGAGGTGATTTAGCTGCCAATTTGCTGTTAAAAAATCAAGCAATGCAGACAGTGCTGTGGAGTGCCATTTGAATTGACGTTACGTGAACGAGTTTCACCATGAAGAGTTTAACTTGGGCCTTCTGAATGGACATTAACTTGTCCCTCCACTGCAGCTGGACTGTTAACTGTCTGCTTTGCTGTCCTAAGTAGAGTTCAGACTCCCATCCTGTTTAAAAAAAAACGATGTGGTTTATTGATTTGAAGGTGTACTTTAATGAACTGTATGGAGAGCTATTGATTGCTCCTGCACACTTTAAATGGACAATTCTCTTAAAGATATATTTGTTTGTAAATTGAGTCACATGTGCAGTGAGTTCTTGCCATATTTAATGTGCAACGTTTGTTTTCATTTGTAATTATGACCCATAAAATTAAAATTAAAGTTTACTTCAAGAGCAAAAATGAAAGAGTCAAACACGTCCCCCCCTCTTTGAAAGGATGGGACTGATTCAACTGTGTGCAGTTCCACTGCCAGTTAACTCGGGCCTGATATGATGTAACAATGATTACATTTAGAGACAGGTATTCAATGCTGGCCAGCCAGTGATGCCCACATCACACGAGAGAATAACAAAAAATTCACTGCCAAAACATGGTGTGGTGAGCTTAAAGAAGACAGGGGGTGGTGGTTGATGGGAAATGTTTGTCCTTGAGTTCAGTTCCTAGTGGTGTATGGAAAGGATCTGTTTTGGGTCCACTGCTGTTTGTCATTTTTGCTTGGAGGCATAGGATGATGGGTTAGTACATTTATGGATGACACCAAGGTCGGTGCAGTTATGGATAGTGCCGAAGGGTGTTGCAGGTTACAGAGGGACATAGATAAGCTGCAGAGCTGAGATGAGAGGTGGCAAATTGAGTTTAATGCAGAAAAGTGTGAGGTGATTCACTTTGGAAAGACTAACAGAAATATAGTGTACTGGGCTAATGGTGAGATTCTCGGTAGTGTAGATGAGCAGAGAGATCCCAGAGTCCATGTACATAGATCCCTCAAAGTTGCCACCCAGGTTGATAGAGATGTTAAGAAGGCACACAGTGTGTTAGCTTTCATTAGTAGAGAGATCAAGTTTCGGAACCATGTGGTCATGTCGCAGCTGTAGAAAACTGTGGTGCGGCCGCACTTGTGAGTATTGCGTGCAGTTCTGGTCACTGCGTTATAGGAAGAATGTGGGTACTTTGGAAAGGGTTCAGAGGATAACTACAAGGATGTTGTCTGGTATGGAGGGAAGGTCCAGTGAGAAAGGTTGAGGGACTTGAGGCTGTTTTCATTGGAGAGAAGAAGGTGACTTAATTGAGACATCTAAGATAATCAGATTGGGTGGCCAGTGAGAGCCTTTTTTCCTATGATGGTGATAGCTAGCAGGAGGGGACCTAGCTTTAATTTGAGGGGTGATAGATATAGGACAGATGTCAGAGGTAGTTTCTTTACTCTGAATAGTAGGGGCATGGAACATACTGCCTACAACAGTAGTAGACTTGCTAACATTAAGGGCATTTAAATAGCCATTGGATAGACATATGGATGAGAATGGAATAGTGTTGGATAGATGGGCTTCAAATTGGTTTCACAGGGCAGCACAACATCGAAGGCCGAAGGGCCTGTACTGCACTGTAATATTCTATGTTCATTTATATCCCTCAGTAATTTTGCCTAATCATTCTTTTTCTCTCAGATATAAAATTAACAACTGGTCCAGTGTTGACTGCCATCTGTGAAGATAGTAAGGACTATAGACGCTAGAGATCAGAGTCGAGAATGTGGTGCTGAAAAAACACAACCGGTCAGACAGCATCCGAGGAGCAGGAGAGTTGACGTTTAGATAGAGCATAACCCCTTCGTCATGGATGTATCCTGGTGATAAGGTCACCACCCAAACTCCTTTCATGATGAAGAGCTTATGCCTGAACCATCGACTCTCCTGCTCCTCGGATGCTGCCTGACTGGCTTTGTTTTTCCAGCACTGCACGTTTTGAGTGCCATTTGTGGGAGAGAGTTCCAAACCTCCACCACCCTTTGTGTCGCTTGCGTAAAGTCTCTGGAAGGATAGGTGCAGATAATAGTTCTGTAACCATTTGCTCCTCCCCATTTGCCACCATCAGCCACTTAGATTTTTGTCACCCCCAGCTTGCACTGAACCACCGTTCTTTTTATCATTCAATCACTCTCATGGTCATGAAAGATCAACCATGCAAGTTAGGAGGTTACCTCTTTAGGGTTATTAGTTCTAGTCGTACTGTCGCCAAAATTGCTCTGTCTTTCAGAATTCAGATTCATCTGAGGCTCCATCTGCGTCCGAGGCTTGGCAACTCTATTTCGCTCTCCATGGAAGCTGCCAGAGCACTACCCACTTATTTCTCTGAGCGCAGGTTTCCATAGCATATTGCTTTTGATTTTCTTAGTTCACACTCATACTGCATGAGTCCCTGGACGGGCAATCCCTAATTGCCCTCGAGGAAGATGGAAACATATTGTCTGATCATTATTGCATTACTGTTTTGGCTTTCGTTCCTTCCTTCCTTCCTACCTCTTTTGCTTCTTTCTTTCAATTCTTCCATTGTACCTCCCTCTCTTCCTCCCTCAGAGAAACAAAGGCAGTGACAATGCTCAAGCAATAATGGGAGCACGGGTGGCTCTGTGGTTAGCACTGGTGCCTCATGGTGCAAGGGAATTGGGTTTGATTCCAGCCTTAGGTGAGTGTGTGGTGTTTGCATGTTCTCCCCATGTCTGCATGGGTTTCCAAGGATATGCTGATTAAATGGATTGGCTGTGATAAAGACAGGGTTGAGTCTAGGTGGATCGCCCTACTGAGATTTGGTGCAGGACTTGATGGGCTGAATGGCCAATTTCTGCACTACAGGGATTCAATGAATCACAGGATGTTGTGAAATTTGAAAGCGTTCAGAAAAGATTTACAAGGATGTTGCCGGATTTGAGTTACAGGCTGGGACTGTTTCCCCGGAGGCTGAGGGGTGACCTTATAGAGGTTTACAAAATCATGAGGCACATGGATAGAATAAATAGACAAAGTCTTTTCCCTGGGATTGGGGAGTCTAGAACTAGAGGGCATAGGTTTAATGTGAGAGGTGAAAGATATAAAAGAGATCTAAGGGGCAACCTTTTCATGAGAGGGTGGTGCGTGTTTGGAATGAGCTGCCAGAGGAAATGGTGGAGGCTGGTACAACTGCAACATTCAAAAGGCATTTGGATGGGTATATGAATAGGAAGGGTTTGAAGGGATATGGGCTGGGCACTGGCAGGTGGGACTAGATTGGGTTGGATATCTGGTTGGCATGGATTGGACCGAAGGGTCTGTTTGCGAGCTGTACATCTCTGTGACTCTATGACTGTAGCTGTTACTCTGTGATTCCTTGTTTATTTACTTGGCAGCTTAATAGCTCTTTACTTCCAGTGGCTGTGCATTTATTGTCACTGCCCCCACACTTTTTGCTACTTCAAAACTTGATTATTCCAATGGCCACCTGTTTTTCCAGCTTCATTCGTTGATCGATCTGATTTCATCCAAAGCATTTTCTGCTCTCGTCCTCATTTGCACCAACTCCTATCATGGATGTATTTTGGATTTCTGAATTTAGAAGTCTCTCCATGGCCTTATCCACCCTTTCTCTGTACTGTCCTCCAGCCACACAACCCTCTCAAATGCTAAGGTCTTCTAATTCTGGGCACATGTACCTCTTCAATTTTAATTGCCCAATGGCAGCCATGCCTTTGGCCATATAGGCTTTAAACTTTGGAACTTCATCCTTGAAGCTTTTAGCCTCTGTTACCTCACTTTCTTCATTTAAGATGCTTCTGATAATCTGGGTCTTTGACTGTGGTGACAAGAGCAGGCCAGACGCTAGGAACCTTGCAACGATGAACTCACCTCCTGACTTCTCAGAGCATGTCTGCCATCTGCAAGGCACAAGTCAGGAAGATGATGGAATACTGTCCACATGCAGCTCCAGCAACGCTCATGATGATTGACATCATCTGGCGCAAAGCAGCTTACTTGATTGGCATCACATCCTAAGCTTCCTCTCCTTGCACCACTGACACTCAGTAGCAGCAGTGCGTACTGTCTACAAGATGCACTGCAGATACTTACCTAGGCTCCTTAGACAACACCTTCCAAATCTATGAACTCTTCCATCCAGAAGGACAAAGGTAAGTTCCCCTTCAAGCCACTCATGATCCTGACTTGGAATCAGATCGCTGTTCTTTCAACATCACTGGGTCAGAATCCTGGAACTCCCTCCCTCATGGTGTGGTGAGTGTGCCTACAACACATGGACTGCAGCAATCCAAGAAAGTCCCTTACTAATACCTTCTCAAGGGCAACTAAGAATGGGCAATAAATGCTGGCCTAGCCAATGACACCCACATTCACTGAGTAAATTTAAAAAGAAACATTTTGTGTTCAGCTGTTCTGAAAGCATGGTATGCTGTTAAAGATTTTTTGACACAGACCAAAGTGGATTTCCCAGTTTTTACATTATATAAATAGGAATTGTTGTTGGATGGTCAGCAGGAGCTGTGATTGTGTTGGAGGTAGAGACTTGGATTTGTGTTGCTGGGAAGAGCAGGATCATACTGCCTGGTGTTTAATATTTTCTAAGACTTTATTTGGGGTTATTTTGAGCGCTGGAGAATCCAACTAAAGCTCAATGGCAATGTATCAGTAATATTGGAGATTAAAGAAGATTGCGTTTGTTCAGTACAAAATATAATCTCTTCCACACAACGGGAAGAAATTGTTCAATGTGAAATTTTCCCACCTGTAATGCAACAACTTGAAATTACAGAGAGTCTTAAAAGCAACAGAATAAAACTCCCAATATGAAATCAGGAAGTAAACTGGAATATAACACCATAAGACATTGGAGTGGAGTTAAGTCCAGTCCACCATTTAATCATGGCTGATGGGCATTTCAACTCTACCTATCTGCACACTTACTGTAGCCCTTAATTCCTTGTGAGATCAAGAATTTATGAATCTCTGCTTTGAAGATATTTAACAGAAAAAAGACCATTAAGACATTAAGACATTGCAGCAGAAGAAAGCCATTCAACCCAGTGATTCTGTTTCACTATTCAATGGGATCATAGTTAATCTAATCATCCTCAACTCCATTTTCCTGCTTTTCCCCCATAACCCTTGTTCCCTTATTGATTTAAAATATGCCTGTCTCAGCCTTGAATATGCTTAATGATCCAGCCTCTACAGCCCTCTGCAGTAAAGTGTTCCACAGATTTACAACCCTCTGAGAGAAAATACTTCTCTTCCTCTCTGTCTTAACTGTGCACCTCTTATTCTGAGATTGTAGCTTCTGGTCGTAGACTTTCCCACAAGAGGAAACTCAGTATAAGACTCTGGTGCGGCCGCATCTGGAGTATTGTGTGCAGTTTTGGTCGCCATACTATAGGAAGGATGGGGAGGCACTGGAACGGGTGCAGAGGAGGATTACCAGGATGTTGCCTGGTATGGTAGAAAGATCGTATGAGGAAAAGCTGAGGCACTTGGGGAAACGGGCATTGGATAGGCATATGGAGGATAGTGGGCTAGTGTAGGTTAGGTGGGCTTGGATCGGCGCAACATCGAGTGCCAAAGGGCAAGTACTGCGTTGTATGTTTCTATGTTCTATGTTCTATGAAACAACCTTTCTGCATTCACCTGTCTAGTCCCCAAAGAATCTGATATGTTTCATTGAGATAGCTTCTCATTCTTCTGAAATCCAAAGAGTAGGCCTGATCTCTCAATCTCTCACTGTAAGGCAGCCTATCAGTGCCTGGTTTCAGCCAAGTGGCCCTTCATTGGATTGCCTCCAATGCTTGCATTGAAGAAGCAGGGTACATAGGCGGCACAGTGACTCGGTGATTATTACTGCTATCTCACAACATCACAGATCTGAGTTCAATTACAGCCTTGGGTGACTGTGTGGAGTTTGCATGTTCTTCCTATATCTGTGTGGGTTTCCTGTGAGTGCTCCAGCTCCCTCCTGCAGTCCAAAGATAAGCAGGTTAGGGTTGATTGGTCGTGCGAAATTGCCCATAGTGTCCAGGGATATGCACCCTAGGTGGGCTAGCCATGAAATAATGCAGAGTTGGGGTGGGTCTGGGTGGGATGCTTGTTGGAGGGTCGGAGTTGCTTTGATTGCCTGAACGGCATGCTTCCACACTGTAAGGATTCTAAATGGATCACTCTGCTCAACTAGCACCATGTTGGTGTTTGTATTCATATGATTTTATATTTATATAACTTCAGTGTGCAGGTATCTTCCTATTCCCTTTTCTCTCACATATTCTTAAGTTTCATTTCCAAAATACCTAAGCTATTTACCTTAACCACTTCTTTATCAATACAGTCTGTCATGGGACATGGGAGTTGCACGTTTTATTGCCCACTTCCTGACTGCCCCATGGGAGTGACTTCACAGAATGGACACCCTGTGTGAAGATATTTCTCCTTATTTCTCTGTTAGAATTTCATTTCCTGGAGTTTTGGGTCTTCTCATAAGAGAAAAGGTTATACGGAAAAGGCAAGAAAATAGAGTTGAGGATTATCGGATCAGTCATGAATGGGGTAGCAGACTTGATGGGCTGAATGGCCTAGCTCCACTCCCATATCTTAGAGTCGTATGGAAATTTTCTCCAAGTCTGTCCTGTTTGACCCATTCGAACTTTTAAAGCTCCTTAAAATAAACATCACCTCAAAGTTTCTTAAAGGAATATTCACAAGCAACTTGCTCAGTTTTTCCAGATATCAATCATATCTCAGTCTTTGTCCCATCCTGTTTTTTTTTGCACTTTCTCCTGTGTTTTTATGACCTTTTATACCAAATGGTGTACAGGGTGGCATGGTCGCTCAGTGATTAGCACTACTGCCTCACAGCACCAGGGGCCCGGGTTCAATTCCTGCCTCGGTTGACTGTCTGTGTGGTGTTTGCACTTTCTCCCTGTGCCTTCTTGGGTTTCCTCCCATAATCCAAAGATGTGCGCGTCAGCTGAATTGGCCATGCTAAATTGCCCATAGTGTTAGTCAGGGGTAAATATAGGGTAGGGGAATGGGTGTGGGTGGGTTACTTTTCAGAGGGTTGCTGTGGACGTGTTGAGTTAAAGGGCCTGTTTCCACACTGTAGGGAATCTAATCTAACTGTGAATTGAAGGTCCTTGTCCAATAAGCTTTACTTAAGGCAAAGTTGCATGATTATTTAAGTGATGTATGCTGTAAGTAAAATATAACAGTGATGCACATACCCCCTATATTTCTATTACTTACTGTACATTTTTACATTGATTATGCACACCTTTTGATCAATTGGAATATTTCATCAACTGGTACACTCCTGGTCCCCTAGGTGCTGATTAATAAAAAGCTTGCCGTATTGTGTGAGGCTTGAATATACAAATGTAGGGGGTCAGAAACAAGGCTGCAAACCAAGCAGAAACAGAAATTCCTGGACAAACTCAGCAGGTCTGGCAGCATCTGTGGAGAGAGAGAGAAACAATTAACATTTCGAGGCCGGTGACACTTGATCAGAATCGATTGCAGCTAGGAAAATGGAGTCATAGAGTCATACAGCACAGAAACAGACCCTTCGCTCCAAATCGTCCAAGCTGACCAGGTTTCCTAAATGTAACTAGTCCCATTTACCTGTTTGTCGTCCATACTTCTCTCAACCCCTCCTGCTCATGTACCTGGTCAAATGTCTTTTAAATGTTGTGATTGTATCCATCTCCACCACTTCCTCTGTTGTTCCATACATACACCATTCTCTGTGTGAAAAAATTGCCCCCAAGTCCCTTTTAAATCTTTCCCCTCTCACTTTTAACCTATTCCCTCTAGTTTTGAACTCCCCCATATTAGGAAAAAGACCTTGTCTCTTCATCATATTTATGCTCCTTATGATTTCATAAACCTCTAGAAGGAGAAATGTCTCAGCTTATCCAGCCTCTCCTTATAACTCAAACCCTCCCAGCTCTGGCAACATCCTTGTAAATTGTTTTCTGCACTCTTTCTAGTTTTAACAACATCCTTCCTGTAGCAGAGTGACCAGAATTGAATGTAGTATTCCAAAAGTTACTTCACCAATGTCTTGTACGGCAGATGGTATCCACACTGAAGACAGGGGCTGAGGGACAAGGAGTAGTAATGACTGCCGAGGCATTTTAAAAATGTATGAGTACATATAAAACCATAAGAAATCGGAGTTGGATTAGACCATTCAGCCTCTCAAGCCTGCTGAGCCATTCAATGGGATTGTGGCTGGTAATTGCTACCCTAAGTGAGTTCATGTTCCTTGCGATTTCTCTTCAGATTACAATAATAAAGCGTATGAAATATCATCAGTTAGTTTCATTAATACATCCATCGCAATATTTAATTGGGAAACTCGCTGGCACCTTTAAGCAGGATGTGTACAAAATGAGATGAAATGCATTTCTTTCCCAATGTTATTTTACGAATGCTTCTCATGCACTAAATTTATTTAAATTGACAAGTTCCCCTGCCCCTACCGCCCCAAATGCATACATTGTTTTATTTATACATTCTAACAGCTTGCAATAACTATAGGCAATAAATACTTTGCTGCATATTAATGTGTAACTCATGCCCTGCATTTAATTACAGAAAAGACCGTCGTAAATTTATAATAAATGACAGGCAGAAGGATCATAACTTCAAAACTCACTTTGTTTTTTTGTGGCAACAGCATTCTGGGTGGCCCCATGTCTCCTCAGGTGGGTGACGAAATTCAGATGCAAGTTAGAAAGCATTCCGTCTGGGTGTTTACTATGATCTGCATTTACTGCTTGCAAAACAAAATTTTTCACTGTATTTTAGTACACGTGACTGCAATAAAATAAAACAAATCAAATCCATTTGGAATTCTGAAGTTTATTACTCTCCTGTCTTGAGAGAACTCCGAGGCAACCATGCCTAGAGATATTGCAGCTGTCACTTGTGTTTCTCTTGCCTGCGAGTTGTCCCTGTACAGATTCTATACTTCTGTATTCCTGTCGGGTGTCATTGCCTATCAAAGCATCACAACAGAAGGAGAAAAAGCTTCTTGTTTCTTTCTCTGTCACTCAGAGGGCTGTGAATGAGATCCAAAGAAGAGATATATCAGACTCAAAACATGAACTCTTTTTTTTTTCTCTCTCTCCACGATAACTGTTGAGTTTCACCAGCACCTTGTGTTTTCATTTCAGATCTTCAGCATCTGCATAACTTTGCTGTTATGTGAACCATTTGAAATCTCTGCCACAAAAGGCTGTGATAGCTCTGTCATTGAGGATGGTAAAAGTGAAAATTGACAAGATTTCTGAATTCCAGTACGAGTAAAGTCATCGAGTTATAGAGATGTGCAGCATTGAAACAGACCCTTTGGTCCAACTCGTCCATTCTGACCAGATATTCTTAATAAACTTGGTCCCATTTGCCAATATTTGGCCCATATTCCTCCCAAACCTTAACGGAATGTCCTTCATGGTGACACCAATGGACATTTGTGAACCAGATGAATTTTTCCTGGCAGCCAACAATGGTCCCATGGTCACTGTGATTGTCTTTTTCAATTAGATTCCAATCTGGCCATCCTCCACAGCAGGATTCGAACCCAGATCCCAAGACCACAGCTGGGAACCTCCGGATAATAGTAAGACCACAAGTTCATCACCTCCCACTGCCTTAGCCTGCTTCTGTGTGGCCTTACTGACCTGGTTCTGTTTTGAGTCCCTCACATACTAATTTGCCCTTAGCCTAGAGCAAAACTCTCTGGTTTATATTTATTGTCAGTTGTGTATGATGACCCTAAGTCCAGCTTTCTTTGGGATTTCAATCCTACTTTATTACCATAAGACCAGAAGACCATTAGATATGATACTCCTACTAATGGGAACATCTTCTCCATGTCCACTCTATCTTGGTATTCTGTAAGTTTCAATGAAATTCGCCCTTATCCCTCTAAACTCGTTCAAGTACAGACCCAGAGTCATCAACTGTTCCTCGTACGACAAGCCCTTCATCTCCAGGATCATTCTTGTAAACCTCTCTGGACCCCATCTAACACCAGCACATCCTTCCTTAGATACAGGGACCAAAACTGTTCATTATATTTCAAATGTCATCTGATCGAGCCTGATATAGCTTCAGCAGTATGATCCTGCTCTTGTATTCTAGCCCTCTTGAAATGAATGCGAACGCTGCATTTGCCTTCCGAACTGCCAAGTGAGCCTGCATGTTCACCTGAAGTTATTCATTTTGGCAAATGGAACAACTCTTAAAGCACTTTAGAACATAGAACATAGAACAATACAGCGCAGAACAGGTTCTTCGGCCCTTGATGTTGTGCCGACCTGTGAACTATTCTCAGCTCATTCCCCTAGCCCATCCCACCATCATCCATGTGCTTATCTAAGGATTACTTAAATCCACCTAATGTGACTGAGTTGACTACATTAGTAGGTAGGGCATTCCACGCCCCCTTACCATTCTCTGCATAAAGAATCTGCCTCTGACATCTGTCTTAAATCTATCACCCCTCAATTTGTAGTTATGCCCCTGCCCCCTCGTACAAGCTGACATCATCATCCTAGGAAAAAGACTTTCACTGTCTACCCTATCTAATCCTCTGATCATCTTGTATGTCTCTATCAAATCCCCTCTTAGCCTTCTTCTTTCCAATGAGAACAGACCCAAGTCTCTCAGCCTTTCCTCATAAGACCTTCCCTCCAGACCAGGCAACATCCTGGTAAATCTCCTCTGCACCTTTTCCAATGCTTCCACATCCTTCCCGAATACGGGGATCAGAACTGTACACAATATTCCAAGTGTGGCTGCACTAGCGCTTTGTATAGTTGCAGCATAATATTGCAGCTCTGGAACTCAATCCCTATACAAATGAAACCTAACACACCACATGCCTTCTTAACAGCACTATCTACCTGGGTGGCAACTTTCAGGGATCTATGTACATAGACTCCAAGATCCCTCTGCACACCCACACTACCAAGAATATTTCCATTGACCCAGTACTCTGCCTTCCTGTTATTCTTCCCAAAGTGCATCACCTCACATTTAGCTGCATTGAACTCCATTTGCCACCTCTCAGCCCAATTCTGCAGTTTATCCAAGTCCCCCTGCAACCTGTAACATTCTTCCACACTGTCCACTACTCCATCGATTTTAGTGTCGTCTGCAAATTTAATTATCCATCCACCTATGCCTGTGTCTAAGTCATTTATAAAAATGACAAACAGCAGTGGTCCCAAAACAGATCCTTGTGGCACATCACTAGTAACCGGACTGCAGGCTGAAAATTTTCCATCAAATCTTTACTGAAGTCCATGTATATCACGTCAACTGCCCGACCCTCATCTACAGGCTTGGTCACCTTCTTAAAAAAACTCAATGAGGTTTGTGAGACAGGACCTGCCCTTGACGAAACCATGTTGACTATCTGAAATTAAATTGTTGCTTGCTAGATGGTTGTAAATCTTATCTCTTATAATATTTTCCAAAACCTTTCCTACAACAGAGGGAAGGCAGTAGACTAGTCATATTATCACTAGACGTCATGATTTGGAGATGCCGGTTTTGGACTGGGGTGTACAAAGTTAAAAATCTCACAACATCAGGTTATGGTCCAACAGATTTAACTGGAAGCATTCACTTTCAGAGTGCTGCTCCTTCATCAGGTGTTTGTGGAGCGACGCTCCGAAAGCTAGTGCTTCCAGTTAAACCTGTTGGACTAGAACCTGGTGTTGTGTGATTTTTAACTTTATCACTAGATGACTAATAATCCAGAGACCCAGGTAATATTCCAGGGACTCTGGATCAGTGGTGCTGGAAGAGCACAGCAATTCAGGCAGCATCCGAGGACAGGCAAAATCGACGTTTCGGGCAAAAGCCCTTCATCAGGAATAAAGGCAGACAGACTGAAGCGTGGAGAGATAAGCTAGAGGAGGGTGGGGGTGGGGATAGAGTAGCATAGAGTACAATAGGTCAGTGGGGAAGGAGATGAAGGTGATAGGTCAGGGAGGAGAGGGTGGAGTGGATAGATGGAAAAGGAGCTAGGCAGGTCGGACAAGTCCGGACACGTCAGGGGATCGAGTTTCTGGAGGTTAGAAGCTAGGATGAGGTGGGGGAAGGGGAAATGAGGAAACTGTTGAAATCCGTGATTTTTAACTTTATCACTAGATGACTAATAATCCAGAGACCCAGGTAATATTCCAGGGACCCAGGTTTGAATTTTGATATGGTGGATGGTAGAATTTGAATTCAATAGAAATCTGGAATTAAGAGTCTAATGATGGCCATGAATCCATTGCTGATTGTTGGAAAAAATCCATCTGGCTCACTCACATTCTTTAGGGAAGGAAACTACCATCCTTACCTATTCTGGCCTACATGTTACTTCAGACCCACAGCAATATGGTTGACTCTTAACTGCCCTCTGGGGCAATTAGGGATGGGCAATGAATGCTGGGAGGAAGCAATAATCAGAAAGAAGAAGAGTGGGGGAAGGAAAGGTGGACTGGTGCGGGAGAGATGGGGAAGCAAGAAATATTTATCAAGGTCTCAACAACAATTCATATATATAAGCACCTTTTAAATGATCAAGTGTCATAAGGTGCTTTAGGCAGGCACGGTGGCTCAGTGGTTAGCACTGCTACTTTGCAGCATCCTACGACCAGGGTTCAATCCCAGCAACTGTCTGTATGGGGTTTGCATGTTCTCCCCATGTCCGTATGGGTTTCCTCCCACAGATGTCAGAGGCAGATTCCAAAGATGTGCAGGTTAGGGTGGATTGGCCATGCTGAATTGCCCATAGTGTCCTAGGATGATGATGTCAGCTTGCTGAATTGCCCATAGTGTCCTAGGATGATGATGTCAGCTTGTACGAGGGGGCAGGGGCATAACTACAAATTGAGGGGTGATAGATTTAAGACAGATGTCAGAGGCAGATTCCAAAGATGTGCAGGTTAGGGTGGGTTGGCCATGCTGAATTGCCCATAGTGTTCAGGGATGTGTAGGTTAGGTGCATTAGTCAGGAGTAAATTCAGGGTAGGGGGATGGATTACTCTTCTGCAGGCTGTTGTGGACTTGTTGGGTTCTGCTTCCACACTAAGGATTCTATTCTTATGTTTCAAAAAAAAGTGAGTCACATAGGTCGTCCAAAACCTTGGTCTAACCTTTTGAGACCAACCTGCCTCCTCTTCAGAACGGTCTTGAAGAAGAGTCTTTCTGGACTTGATACGCTAACTCTGTTTCTCCCTCCACAGGTGCTGCCAGGCCTGCTGAGCTTCTCTTCTCCATTTCAGATTTTCAGCATCCTCTGGATCTTGCTTTGAACAAAGGAAGCCTAGGAGGCAGGAACATGAAAGCTGATCATGCCAGAGGAATCAGAATAAATAAAGTGCGTCTGTTTTTTCTGATTTTCTACCCGGCAGAGTTGCAGAAATGACCAGCCCACAAAAAAAAAGAACATACACTTATGGCATTTTGTCACAAATGATTATGGAAATTTCTTTTGCAGGATAAATGAAAACAAATTCCTTCACTGTCAGAGCAAATAGAAGGTGCTGTCACTGTATAATAACAATGCTGAAGAATTCCGAACTGCTTCATCACTTTCAGGTTTTGCACCATAACTTATCATAATGGAAACTGTCTTTGTGTAGCATTGGAAGCTATATTTTTTAAATTTATATTCATGGGTGAGTGAGTGTTACACAGCCAGGAATTCAGCCGTCTTCCTTCACTTTTTTCTTTAATTTCAGAGGTTCTTGTTTGTTAGTGAGGTATCGACTTGGTGAAACTTTTGCCGTTGAGTTCATGAGTGAACCCAGTTACCATGTGTTACCACACAGTGAGTTCATCTCACAGGCAATCTCAGGTAAACTCTGTTCTGGCACCATCTGAGAACTTATTGCTTGTGGAGCAAGGTCTTAGTGAGTGTAGTGAATTATTTAAACGATGCAGGGACGCAGAGTGAAGAACAACAGTAGAACAGTAGAACAACAGGGCGGCACGGTGGCACAGTGGTTAGCACTGCTGCCTCACAGCACCAGAGACCCGGGTTCAATTCCCGCCTCAGGTGACTGACTGTGTGGAGTTTACACATTCTCCCCGTGTCTGCGTGGGTTTCCTCTGCGTGCTCCGGTTTCCTCCCACAGTCCAAAGATGTGCAGGTTAGGTGAATTGGCCATGCTAAATTGCCCGTAGTGTTAGGTAAGGGGTAAATGTAGGGGTATGGGTGGTTTGCGCTTTGGCGGGGCGGTGTGGACTTGTTGAGCCAAAGGGCCTGTTTCCACACTGTAATGTAATCTAATTGGAAACTTTCAAAGAGGGACAAGTAGTGGTGAGCTGCAGTCTTGAATTGCTTACTTCTTGAAATGTTGCATTTGCTACAGGTAAACCCACAGTGTCATTAGGGAGGGAGTTTCAGGATTTTGACCCAGTGACATGGTGGCTCAGTGGTTAGCATTGCTGCCTCACAACTCCAGGAACCTGGATTCAATTCCAGCCCTGGGCAACTGTATGGGGCTTGCATGTTTTCCCTGTGTCTGTAGATTAGGTGGATTGACTATGCCAAATTGCTCATAGTGTTCAGTGATGTGCAGGCTAGAAGGATCAGCCATGGGATATGCAGGGTTACAGGGATAAGATGGGAGGTTGCGCCTGGGTAGAATGCACTCTGTAGAGTACGTGTGTATTTGTTAGGCTGAATGGCCTTCTTCTGCACTGTAGAGATTCTCTGACAGTGAAGGAATGTGATTATCTTTCCAACTCAGAATGGTGAGTGGTTTGGAGTGGAACTTGCAGGTGGTAATGTTCCCAAATAACTGCTGCACTTATCTTTCTGGATGGAAGTGAACATGGGTATGGAAGGTTCTGTCTAAGGATCTTTGCTGAATTTCTGCAGTGCATCTTGTAGATGGTACACTCTGCTACTGGTACTGAGCATCAGTGTGCAGGAGCTTGATTCTTTTCATGGATGTGATACCAATCAAGTGGGCTGCTTTGTCCTGGTTGATGTTCATGCGGGCAAGCTCTTACATTAAGAACAATTGTCAGCACTTGGGGAATCAGTGACAGCATGGTAGTGTCACTGGATTGGTCATTCAGAACCCCAGGGATAATTCCCTCGGAACGTGGCTTCAAACCTTATGACAAATGGTCAAATTTGAATTGAGTAAAAAAGTGAGCTGAATGTTGATTGAATAATCACTATCAAAGAAGAGTGGCATGGTGGCTCAGTGGTTAGTGCTACTGCCTCACAGTGCTAGGGACCCGGGTTCGATTCCAGGTGACTGGAATCGGGTGACTGTCTGTGTGGAGTTTGCACATTCTCCCTGTGTCTGCGTGGGTTTCCTCTGGGTGTTCTGGTTTCCTCCCACAATCTTAAGATGTGCCAGTTCGGTGAATTGGTTGTGCTAAATTACCCATAGTGTTCAGGGGTGTGTAGGTTAGGTGAGTCAGTTAGGGATAAATATAGGGTAGGGGAATGGGTCTGGGTAGGTTGATCTTCGGAAGGTCAGTGTGGACTTGTTGGGCCAAAGGGCCTGTTTCCACACCTTAGGGATTCTATGAACAATTGTGAAGACCCATCTGGTTCAAAAATGTGCTTCAAGGTAGCCCATCCTTAGTTGGCCTACATGTGAGTTTGGACCCACCATGATATACTTGATGCTTAATTCCAGGAAGAATCTCAAACAATGGCCCATTCAGCAACATGTGCATCCAAATGAATGTAGGATGGCATGGTAGGATTGTCACTGAACTAGTCATCCAGAGACACAAGCAATGTTCTTGGAAACATGGCACCAATTCAACGGAAATCTTGAATTAAAGTCCTACTGATGAATGTGAAACCGTTGTCAATTGTTCTAAAACCTTGTCTGGTTCACTGATTCGAGAAAGAAAACTGATATTCTTACCTGGTTCTGGCCTATATGTGATTCCAGACCCACAGAAATGTAAGGGACTCTTCGCTGCTTTCCGAAATAGCCAAGCAAACCAATCAGTTGTATCAATCGGGAAAAGGCCTAAAAAAAAACTGACACTGGACGGACCACCTGGCATCAACCCAGGTGCAGGAACAGACGACAGCAGAAACAGCCCTGTTGACCCTACAAAGCCATCTTTACTAACATCTGTGGACTGGTGCCAAAATTGAGAGAACTGTTTCACAGACTAGTCAAGCAATGGCCTGATATCATCACACTCACTGAATCATGCCTTAAAGACAATGTCCCAGATACCACCATCACCATTCCTGGATATGTCCTGTCTCACTGGCAGGACAGACCTAGTGGGGCAGGTGGCACTGTGGCATACAGTGGGGAGGGAGTTCCTCTGGGAGTCCTCAACATTAATCCAGACACAATGAAGTCTCATGGTATCAATCGTTCCTTCCCCTTGAGCAACACTTGAGGTGGCAAAGGGATAGAAGGTACTGTGATGGACATCAACGTCCAGAATCAAGAGTGGCTTGGCAGCAGCACTACAGGTCAAGCTAGTCAGGCCCAAAAGAACATCACTGCTAGACTGGGTCTGTGGCAGGTTGTGAGGGAACCAACAAGAGGGAAAAATACACTTGCCCTTATCCTTACCAATCTGCTCACTGGTGATGCATCTGACCATGGCAGGATTGATATGTGTGACAACTACACAGTCCTTGCGGAGACAATGTTCCATTTTAGAACTCCTTCAGCTTTGAAGTCTGATTTTCTCTCCACTGATTCTGTCAGCCCTTCTGAGATTTTCCAGCAATTCCTGTTTTTATGTCAGAGGGACATCTAATCCTTGGGGTTTCATTGACAATGAATACTGTGGATACAAAGTCTTGTCAGAGACTAGGAATACCACACCAAGTAACTCACCTCCTGACTCCCCAAAGTCTATTTATCATCCACAAGGCACAAACTATGAGTGTGTTGGAGGCTCTGGGAAAAAGTAGCACGCTTAATTTGCACCAGATTCACAAACATCCACTCCATCCACTGCAGACGTTCAAAAGCAGTAGCGTGCACTGTCTACATGCTCCACCTAAATTCACCGAAGCTTCTTGATCAGCGCCTTCCCAACTCATGACCACTTCCATCTGGAAGGACAAGGGCAGCAGATATGTGGGAACACCAGTCCCTGCAAGTTCCTTTCCAAGCCAGTCACCATCCTGACTTGGAAATATATCACTGTTCCCTCATTATTGCTGGGTCAAAATCCTGGAATTTCCTCCCTAAGGGCATTGTGGGTCAACCTACAGGCACACGGACTGCAGCGGTTCAAGAAAGCAGCTCACCCCCACCTTCTCAAGGACAGCAAGAATAGGCAATAAATGCTGACTCAGCCTCTGACCCTCACATCCCATGGATGAATAAAAAAGTAATACATAAGATCGATATCAGCTGGAGAGGTAATACGTGACCTTGTATTGGCTTTTCACTGATACGCAGTGAGCACTTCTAATAGAAAACATAAACTTGTTTGAGTGAAAGCTATGAATTGAATTGTGATTTTTCTCCTTCATCTTGACAATAGTCTACATTTGTGGTTTATCGAGATACACGCAGCATCAGTTCATAAGGCGGCTCACCACTGCTTTCTCATGTGTAACTCGGAATGGTTAATAAACATTGGCCTAGCTGGTGATGCTCACACGCCCTGGATAAATAAAAAAGAAGCAAAATGAAAAGGAGCATCAAGCCCATGCCATTGTACTGTGGAATAACTCTTTGTTTCATTTGTTTTTTAATGACCGTGAGGCATGGACCAAGCTTCAAAGAGGTCACTATACACCCCATAGGAGTCTCAGTTGGTTAGATGGCGATTTTCATAGAATCAGAGATTCCCAAAATTATGGAAGCAGGCCATTTGGCCCAACGGATCGACACCAGCCCTCAAAGAGCATCATACTCAGAATCACCCACCTCCCCATCCCTGTAACCCTGCATTTCCCATGGCTAACCCACCTAGCCTGCACAGCCCTGGACACGATGAACATTTTAGCACAGCCAATCCACCTTAAAAAACACACGCACATACACACACCCATATATACATTTGTGGGGTGAGTTTGTAGTTGCTGAGTTACATTGTACTTTGCTCAAAAACCGCATGAATCAATGTAAGACCTGTTAACTCATTTTTTAGATTAGAATCAGTCCAAACATTATGGCACAACAACAGCACACAGGGAGCTAACACCTTCAACATCTTATCTGGGCTGACACCAATTGCTACAGTTAACCTGAGAATATAACCTTTTAAAAAAGATTTGTGATTTACATATGAAAGAAGTGAAACTATCATGGCCATTCTAACAGATGAGAGACTCAACAAACAATTAAGGTATTTTTCAATCACACTGTAAACTTTTGCTATAAATTCTATGTCTTACAATTGTGTACTCCACAACCACCTGAAAGCTAGTGCTTCCAATTAAACCCGTTGGACTATAACCTGGTGTTGTGTGACTTTTGACTTTGTATACATTAACCAGAACATCTTTGGACTGTGGGGGGCAAGCGGAGCACCCGAAGGAAACCCACACAGACATAGGGAGAATGTGTAAACTCCATACAGACAGTTGCCTGAGGCTGGAATCAAACCAGGGTCCCTGGCACTGTGAGGCAGTAGTGCTGACCACTGAGCCGCTCAAAATGCAGCATGCAGCATGACGCCAACTGTGTGGGGTCATTTTCCAGACTGGCTGAGTTACCATGAAGAACTCTCCTTCTCAAACCTCAGGTTAAATCACTGCCAGTCATCTCTCTCTCTAATGAGAGAGCAGCATCTGGTCTGGCTGGACTCTGGTGACTTCAATTCAATCCAAAACTGATTTGTTGAGGCCACATTTCGAGCTCTGATCCAATGATGTTACATCAGCAGAACGCTCAAACGTTTCATGGATAATAGAGTTAATTGTTCTCGGCTGGCAACTTTCCTGATTGCTGTTCTCTGACAATTCAATGTTTCCCGACCCCTTTCTGGCACAGCCATTGCAGAATCAAGTGAGAAGTTGGCTCAAGCCAACATTATCACTGAGTGTTAAACGCAGTGACACAAGGTATGTCTGAGCTACTGTAACACTGGGCTCCTAAGGGCAGGTCATAGAGTCATAGAGATGTACAGCATGGAAACAGACCCTTCGGTCCAACCCGTCCATGCTGACCAGATATCCCAACCCAATCTAGTCCCACCTGCCAGCACCCGGCCCATATCCCTCCAAACCCTTTCTATTCATATACCCAACCAAATGCCTCTTAAATGTTGCAATTGTACCAGCCTCCACCATTTCCTCTGACAGCTCATTCCAAACACGTACCACCCTCTTTGTGAAAAAGTTGCCCCTTTAGGTCTCTTTTATATCTTTTCTCTCTCACCCTAAACCTATGCCCTCTAGTCCTGGACCCCCCGACCCCAGGGAAAAGACTTTGTCTATTTACCCTATCCACGTCCCTCATAATTTTATAAACCTCTATAAGGTCACCCCTCATCCTCCGACGCTCCAGGGAAAACAGCCCCAGCCTGTTCAGCCTCTCCCTGTAGCTCCGATCCTCCAACCCTGTCTAAAGGAGGAGTTGTGACTAGAGAGGCAGACCGGGTTGTGGAGTGAATTCCAACATCAAGAACACATTCAGTCGAAGACATGGCCTTCAACGTGAGGAACGATTAAAACTGGGCATGGGCAAGAGGCCTCAACTGGAAGTGAAGAGAAAGACAGAGCACACTACAGAGGCCAAGAGGGGCAAGGAGGGATTTTCAGAGAGCAAAACAACTTGAGATGCTCAGAGTAAGGGCTGCAATTTGATGTCATCTGTTTTGTGCCAATTGATTTAAAATTGAGTTGACTCCCTAAATGGACATGTTGTTTTGAAAATAATTTATTCCCCTCCTTTGGCAATATATTTCTTTATTTCTCCTCATGAAAAGTAAATTGGTAACTTCTAGGCAGTGGAGGAATTATTTAAATATTTGAATGCAATTGGTGTTTTATTCGTTTATTATTCCTTCTCTTAAGCACAAAATTAATTATTCAATGCATTGAATCGGAGGAAAAAAGAAATTAACCGTTTCAGGTAAAGTTTAATTATTCATTCAAGTGACCTGCCAGGCAGCCCATTTATTTTCTCACAGAAATTGCTCATCTGAAGACAATGAATTTTTTTCTAGTCAGGAAAATTAATTTGTTATATACAACAGTGACGCTATGTCTTTATTTAGTCTGTGACTCCAGTGACTCACGCAGTGCAATCAATCTTTCAAGTTTCCGTTTTTTTCTCTTCCAAAGGAACTCAACAGTTTTTAAAGACATCCATCTAGAACATAGAACACAGAATATAGAACATTACAGAGCAGTACAGGCCCTTCAGCCCTCAATGTTGTGCCGGCCTGTGGAACCAATCTGAAGCCCATCTATCCTACACAATTCAATTTTCATCCATATGTTTATCTGCTGACCATTTAAATGCCCTTAAAGTTGGCAAGTGTACTACAGTTACAGGCAGGGTGTTCCACATCCCTATGTCACAAAGCTAGTCCCTTTTTTTCTAAAAGCTGTTGCTTGGTCAAGGATACTCTGCCCTTGATTTTTTTCAGAGGGGTAATAAACCAGGCTGGCTCCGATCAGTCTGGTTAGGTACAGAGATGAAAAGGATTTTGAGCAGCCTTTTGTTTATATGTAAACAGATGCGACTTCAAGTCAAAATGGTCACATTTTAGAAGTGACCTGTATAATGAAAGGGGTGTGGTCAGCTCTCTAGCTGAGCTGAGCAGTTTAGTTCAGTCTGACCTAGTGAGGAGTTCAACAGGCAGCTGTGTAGAAACTCTCTCTTTTTCTCTTCTGCCCTTCAACTCCAACCTGTAAGCATATGTTCTATTTATACTGGTTTTTAAAGGGAGTTTGCTGATTGGGACTGTTGTGTATATTTGGAACAGCATACTTAAATTTAGTTTGGGGGATAGACTGAGTTCTGATCGGGCTCTTTATTCTGTTCCTTATGTTTCATTGTGTAATTTTGTGAAAAAATTCTTTTGTCTGTTTTAAACCTGGTAGTTAGTCTAGCTAACTTAATCTAGATATTTTTCACTGTACACTTACTGAAACAAATTGCAAAGTTATGGTGTGGACTGCCTGCTTAAGAATGTTTTGAGTGGTCTGGCCTAGCCCATAACACCTACTAACTCTCTGAATAAAGAAACTACACCTGACATCTGTCCTATATCAATCACCTCTCAATTTAAATCTATGTCCACTTGTGCTCGCCATCACCATCTGAGGAATAAGACTCTCACTGTCTGCCCTATCTAACCCTCTGATTATCTTGCTGGAAAAGCGCAGCAGGTCAGGCAGCATCTAGGGAACAGAAGAATCGACGTTTCGGGCATTAGCCCTTCTTCAGGAATGCCCGAAAGATTCCACATCCTTCCTATAATGCAGTGACCAGAACTGTATGCAATACTCCACGTACGGCTGCACCAGAAGTTTGTACAGCTGCAGCATGACCTCATGCCCGAAACGTCGATTCTCCTGTTCCCTAGATGCTGCCTGACCTGCTGCGCTTTTCCAGCAACACATTTCCATCTCTGATCTCCAGCATCTGCAGACCTCACTTTCTCCTCTGATTATCTTGTATGTCTCAATTAAGTCATCTCTCAAACTTCTTCTCTCTAACGAAAACAGCCTTTCCTCATAAGACCTTCCCTTCATACAAAGCAACATCCTAGTAAATCTCCTCTGGACCCTTTCCAAAGATTCCACATCCTTCCTATAATGCAGTGACCAGAACTGTATGCAATACTCCACGTACGGCTGCACCAGAGTTTTGTACAGCTGCATCATGACCTCATGGCTCTGAAACTCAATCCCTGTACCAACAAAAGCTAACACACCTTAACAACCCTATCAATCTTGATGGCAACTTTCAGGGATCTATGTACATGGACACCAAGATCTCTCTCCTCATCTACACTACCAAGAGCCTTACCATTAGCCCAGTACTCTTTATTCCTGTTGCTCCAACCCTATCAATCTTGGTGGCAACTTTCAGGGATCTATGTACATCTACACTACCAAGAGTCTTACCATTAGCCCAGTACTCTTTATTCCTGTTGAATAAAGTGAAATCACCTCACACTTTTCAGCATTAAACTCCATTTGCCACCTCTCAGCCCAGCTCTACAACTTATCTATGTCCCTCTGTAGCCTGCAACATCCTTCGGCACTAGCCACAACTCCACCGACCTTAGTGTCATCCACAAATTTACTAACCCATCCTTCTATGCCCTCACCTAGATCATTTATGAAAATGGCAAACAGCAGTGGCCCCAAAACAGATCTTTGCACTACACCACTAGTAACTGAACTTCACGATCAATATTTCCTATCAACCACCACCCTCTGTCTTCTTTCAGCGAGTCAATATCTGATCCAAACTGCTTCTAATCTGCCAATATGATTTTCCAATGTCAGTCTGGCTTTGCCCTCTCCATTCCTGGCTCTTGTTTATCACATTGTGAGTTCCAGAGATTAGCTTTTGACATTGAATGGGTTGTCCAGGCTCTCAGCTCAATGAAGAGACAGGCAAGAGTAAAGGTACAACTAGAGAAGATAGGCAGAGTCCTCTCTGTATCATAGTGGGGTCAATAACTGAGGGCCACATTTATAAGCAAAGATTGGCAGATTTAGCAGGGATTTGAGGAGAACAAATTTTCACTCAGAGAGCAACCTTAATGGGTCAAATGGTCCATTTGTGGTCATACATATTATGATAGTATTTTCACAGTTATCTGTCTAGCATGAAATTTTCTTTGATGATGCTTACCTCTGTGATCATAGAGGTCACTGAGAGTGGTGGACCCACTGTTTAAAAGGGTGATGGAGGCAGGAATCCTCAAGGCATTTAAGAAGCATTTAGATGAGCACTTGGAATGTTGTAGCATACAATGGTATTAGCCAAGTGCTGGAAAATGGGATTAGAATAAATAGATGCCTGATGATCGGCCGAAGGGTCTCTTACTGTAAAGGTTCTATGACTGACCTATGAGTGCTTTCAGTAGGAATGTTTCTTCACTTGATGTTTGCCTTCTGTGAGATTTGCACAATTTCTTCATTAATCCTCTGGCGATTCTCACTATCGGATCAGCCTTTGGGTTTGACTGGTGACAGGATGGAGATAACATGAGGTGTTTAATTTACCAATCTTTCGTGAAGTGACTGAATTCTTCACTCATAAACTGAGTGTCTTGTTACTCAAGACGGTATTTTGCCTTAAAACAACTAATGCTGCTCCTAGAATGTATATCTATCTACCTGACCCTCCAACGCCGCTGCTTAGCATGTGACAATGTCTGTGCATCATGCAAATCAGCCATCTCAGAACCAGTTGGAAGCAAATAATCCTTGTTCCGGGGAGGGGGGTGGGAGGGTGATGATTAAGAAGGAGAAGAATGCTGATTTGAACCTTGTAAATAGACATAGTGGGAGAGGTTGAACAGGCTGGGGCAGTTTTTCCTGGAGCATCTGAGGCTGAGCGGTGACTTCATAGATGTTTATAAAATCATGAGATGCATGGATGGGGTAAATGGTCAAGATCTTTTTTTATTTCCCTGGGATGGGGGAGTCTAAAACTAGAGGACATAGGTTTAAGGTGAGAGGGGAAAGATTTAAAAGGGACCTAAGTGGCAACTTTTTCACACACAAGGTGATGTGTGTATGGAATGAGCTGCCAGATGAAGTGGTGGAGGCTGGTACAATTACAACATTTAAAAGGCATCTGGATGGGTATATGAATTGGAAGGGTTTAGAGGGATATGAGCCAGGTGCTGGCAGGTGGGACTAGATTAATTTAAGATATCCGGTCAGCATGAACCAAAGGGCCTGTTTCAGTGCCGTACATCTCAGTGACTCTGTGACTATAAGATTGTCACTCACTCCGGGGATCCTCTCTCTCTATCCCCACCTCCCCCTGTTAGTCTATCTTTTTAGCAGTCTGTGCTGTGTCAATCACCAGCTTAAACCCTCTTGGCAAATGACCATGGGCAGCAGCTCGCATTGCCAGGGTAACCGTTGTGCCCTTGCCCATCTCTATTTGAAAATTAATTTTCATTCCTTTGAAGAACAATGCCTACTTACTTTTTAAAATACTGCATTGATGATAGAGTAGTGTGGCACCCAATAAATCTTTTGGTTATACTTGTGAAAGACTAGTTATTATTGTATCACAACTAACACAGGGAGGTGATGGCCTCGTGATATTATTGCTGGACTGCTGATCCAGGTTCAAATCCTACCATGGCTATGGTGAAATTTGAATACAAAAAAGTCTGTAATTAAGAGATTATTGATTGGCCATTGTTGGGAAAACTAATGTTCTCTAGGGAGGAAAACTGCTATCCTGTCCTGGTCTAGCCCGCATGTGACTGCAATGTAGTTGAGTCTGGACTAACCTCTGGGTAAGTAGGGATGGACAATAAATGCTGGCCTAGCCACTGACGTCCTCATCCCATGAATGAGTGAAAAGAATTCTCATTTTACACAGGGGCTACTATGTATGCAACATGAAGAGAACACAGTTTTAAAGGTGTTCCCAGTTTCCAACAAGAAGAATTCTGGCTAAATGTTACTCTTTGCATTTTAGATGCAGTTATGATCACTGATATCTGACCATTTCAATTTTCTTTTGACCTCTACTCTGTCCAGCATCTGATCCCACATCTGCCTACTTTAGATCTCTCTCCTTCTTGGACTCATAGAAATCTTAGAATCATAGAAACATAGAATCCCTACACTGTGGAACCAGGCCATTTGGTCCAACAAGTCCAAACCGACCCTCCGAACAGTAACCCAGCCAGACTCATTCCCCTATCCTATTTCTCTACATTTCCCCAACTAATGCACCCAACCTACACATCCCTGAACACTATGGGCAATTTAGCATGGGAAATTCACCTAACCTGCATGTCACTCACTTCATTTCAGCTGGTGACCAATCTGTGGACTGCATTGAATTAATTCTGACAACTTGCCACGGTGGCTAGTGGGTTAGCACTGCTGCCTCACAGCGCCAGGAAACCAGGTTTGATTCCAGCCTCGGGTGACTGCCTGTGTGGAGTTTGCACATTCTCCCTGTGTCTGTGTGGGTTTCTTTTGGCTGCTCTGATTTCCTCTCACAGTCCAAAACTGTGCAGGTTAGGTGGATTGGTCATGCTTAATTGCCGGTGTGTCCAGGTATGTGTACGTCGGGTGGATTGGTCATGGGAAATGCAGCATTACAGGGATAGGGTAGGGGTGTGGGTCTGGGTGGGATACTCTTCAGAGTGATCAGTGTGGTCTCAAACTGTTGAATTGCTCTTGTTATTCTAGAGCAGTTACATGACTGTACCTCATGATGGAGGAGGTTGCAAATGGTCTGGGACAGGGTCTAGCCAGGCGAGATGTTAATATGTCTTATCATGAAAGCAAATGAGAAGCATGAGATAAATACCCCACTCAATGATGGAGTGAGTGTCAATTAAAGGACTGACCTTTTTCTCATAAAGCGTATTGCCAATGGAAAGGCATCAGCAATTTACAAAAACTTTCTTCAGAGGATAGAGCTGTCACCAACGAGGACAGGATTTGTTCCTCATTGTTCACTGTCCTGGAGAAGGTGATACATTAGAGTAGAGTAATTTTATTTGTCGTTTTTACCATATACAGCTGGTACAATCAAAACAAGACAGCATTCCTCCAGGACCAAAGTGCTATATGAATGCACAGACGACACAGGAGTACAGTCATACGCAGGGCAGCATAAAGTGTACAGAGAAGTGCAAAACACGCAAGACAGCACAGTAATTCCTGACAAGACAAGACAATAGGCACAGTGGTGGGAAAATTACAACACAACAATGAATGATCATGAATAAAACACTGCTTTAGAAGCAATTCAAAAAGTCGTTCAAAAATTGCAAATGGAATAGAGTGTGATCATACAGTGTTAAGGAGCCTGATGGATTGGGGAAGAAACTGTTGCACAGTCTGGCCGTGAGAGACTGAATGCTCTGGTATCTTCTGCCAGATGGCAGGAGGGAGAAGAGTTTGAGTGAGGCATGTGTGGGGTCTTCCATGATGCTCTTAACCTTTCGGATGCAGTGTGCGATGTAAATGCCTGTAATGGAGGGAAGAGAGACCCCGATGATCTTCTCGGCTGTCCTCATTATCCGTTGTAGGGTCTTACAATCCGAGATGGTGCAATTCCCGAACCAGGCAGTGATGCAGCAGCTCAGGGTACTCTCATTGAACCCTGTGTAGAATGTGGTGAGGATGGGATGGTGGGAGGTGGGTTTTCCTCAGCCTGCACAGAAAGTAGAGACACTGCTGGGCTTTCTTAGCTGTGGAGCTGGTATTGAGGGTCCAGGTGAGATTCTTCCCCAAGTGGATACCAAGAAATTTGGTGCTTTTCACAATCTCCACGAGGGAGCCATCGATATCCATTGGCGAGTGATCGCTCTGTGCCCTCCCAAAGTCAACAACCATCTCTTTCATCTTGTCCACAATCAGAGTCAGTTTGTTGGCTCTGCACCAGTCCGTTAGCCATTGCACCTCCTCTCTGTATGCTGACTCGTCATTCCTGCTGATGAGACCCACTACAGTCGTGTCATCAGCGAACGTGATGATGTGATTTGACCCGTCTATCACTGCACAGTCATGTGTCAGGAGGATGAACAGCAGTGGACTGAGCACACAGCCCTGCGGGGGTCCCCTGTGCTTAGTCTGATGGTGTTGATGATGCTGTTCCCAATCCGGACTGACTGAGATCTCCCAGTCAGGAAGTCCAGGATCCAGTTACAGAAGGCCCAGCAGACTCAGCTTTCCAATCAGGTGTTGAGGAATGATATTGTTAAATGCAGAGCTGAAGTCTATGGTCAGAAGTCTGACGTAGGCATTGTTCTTGTCCAGGGGGGTAAGGGCCAGATGGAAGGTGGTAGAGATAGCATCATCTGTGAGTGGTTGGGTTGATACACAAACTGCAGGGTGTCCAGTGAGGGGGCAGCAGGGTTTTAATATGCCTCATCTCAAGCCTCTCAAACTACTTCATGATGATGGATGGAAGTGCAACAGGGTGTTATTCATTGAGACAGGACACTGAAGATTTCGTCGGCACGTGGACGATGGTAGCAGCCTTGAAGCATGTTGGAACTATGGCGCAGCTCAGGGACATGTTGAAGATGTCTGTGAGAACATCTGCCAGTATGTCAGAGCATCGTCTGAGCAGGAGAAAGTGAGGTCTGCAGATGCTGGAGATCAGAGCTGGAAATGTGTTGCTGGAAAAGCGCAGCAGGTCAGGCAGCATCCAGGGAACAGGAGAATTGACGTTTCGGGCATAAGCCCTCCTGAAGAAGGGTATTCAGGCCATCACCAATCACAGAATTACCTACTTGTGCTGGTGATACCTCCATCCCGGATGAATTGAATAACTTTTATGCGCAGTTTGAGGCACGAAATGATGTGGCAGTGAGGAAGCCCACCCCCCCCCCCCCCCCCCCCCCCCCCCCCCCAACACCCCCAATTCATGAATAGTAGTAGCTTAAGAAGGTGGCTTACCGACTCTGTTTATTGAGGTCCACATGCCAGAAAGGAAAAGTATTTTGAATTTCCTTTATATGTGGCATACAACATTAGTAGTATTGCTTGAGGAGTCAGAGCATCAGTTTGTTAAGGCAAAAAGCCTATTTCTATTTTGTAATTCTGCACCAAGATTCTACTCATGAAATGGGCCCTTTGGCGTGGTGATGGACTCAAACCTAAAGTAATGTGTTCAGCGAAGCCAAGCTGCTGCAATAACCTCAAACTCTTTGGTCAGAAAATGAAACTACATTGTGCAAATTGTCAAATATCAATTTGCAGAGAGGTGATGCATTGTAGCAAAACAAAGAGTGAGATAGTGAATACTTCTGTTGCCCTTGTCCTTCTAGATGGAAGTGGGCTTGGAAGGTGCTATCTGAGGATCTTTGGTGAATGTCTGTAGTGCAGCTTGTAGATAGTACACACTGCTGCTACTGAGCATTGGTCTAAGTTTAAGTCTGTGCAGAATTTCAGAATTACATTGGTATCATAGAATCCCAACAGCGTGGAAGCACGCCATTTGGCCAATCAATCCACACTGACCATCTGAAGAGTACCCCACCCAGAACCACCCTCCTACCCTATCCCAATAACCTTGCAATTCCCATGGCTAATCCATCCAACCTGGATACTATGGACAATTTAGCATGGCTGATCCATCCTAACTTGCACATCTTTGGATTGTAGGAGGAAACCAAAGTACCTGGAGGAAACCCACAGAGACATAGGGAGAATATGAAAACTCCATACAGAAAGTTGCTGAAATCAAACCTGGGTCCCTGCTGCTGTGAGGAAGCAGTACTAACCACTGAGCCACTGTGCCAACCCATGTACCTTCTGTCTTTGTCCTTCTAGATGGAAGTGGTCCTGGGTTTTGAAGGTGCTGTCTGAGAATCTATGGTGATCTCCACTGGTGGTGGAGGGAGTGGATGCTTGTGAATGTGATGCAAATCAAGTGGGTTGTTTTATGCTGGGTAGTGTCAAGCTTCTTGAGTGTTGATGGAGCTGAACCTTCTTGGCAATTTCAGAGATTTCCATCATACTCCTGTCCTGTACTTTCCACATGAAAATCATTTAACCAAAACCACATCTATACTTCAAATCCCTCCTTGCTTCCAGCCTTCCCAATGTGTTCAGTAATACTGCCTTACTGCTTATCTAAACAGTCAGCAGAGTATAAAGCAGTCACAGCTAGAACAAAAAAATTAATTTGTTCCGAACAAATGTAAACCTTGTGACCCTGAGCCACAACAGAATGCAGCTGTTTTAAAATGTGACTATTTTTAAGACCAGGAATGAAGGATTATTCATCACTTGACATTTCCACATTGTGCGTTCTATTTATATCAAATTAAAAAGATATCCCGATGCATACTTGAAAGGTTAATTTTGACAATTTAATTTGGTTTGGTGGCAGCTCTAGTTCCAGTGTTTTTCCCTAAAGTATAGAACTGTGAGACAACCAAAGAATTGGCTGAGCACTTTATACGAACACGTCTCAGACTGGGAATATCTCTGCATCGTCCACTTTCACACAAAATTGAGGATTGTTTTTTTCTTTCCTTCCAAAGTAATGTCCAATTTATTTACCTCGTTTAATCCTTGAAAGACTCCAAAAATTAAAGTTCATCAAAACTCTTTGACAGACAGGTTTTTTGTTGCACAACAGTAAAAGGTCATCCCTTTTAAATTGATACATTAATAATGGATCAATAATTAAAAGAAGTCTTTTAAGACTCTGATAGAATATCTAGAAGAGATATGTTTCCACTAGTGGGTTTTGCAACTAGATATTGTTAATAACAGGTTAATAGCAATTAATTAATCCGACAGGGAACTCATACTAAATTTCTTTATGTAGAAAATTACCTGTGTGCGTGTATGTGTGTGTGTGTGTGAGTGTGTATGTGTGTGTGTATGTGTGTGTGTGGTGTGTCTGTATATGTGTGTGTGTGTGTTTACATGCCTGTGCCTGTGTATATGGATGTGCGTATGTGTCTGCATGTGTTTGTATCTTTGTGTGTGTGTCTAACTGTGGGTGTGAATCTGCGTCTGCATATGTGTGTGTATGTTTACATGTGTGTGTGTTTTTCTGATAGTTTTTGGTGACGGGAGTGTTGCTTGCTCTTGTAAAAAGTTGTGTACCCAACCTTTGGGAGACTGTTGCATTGCAGCTGCTGTTCAGACTTGGTTGACCAGGAAATTCTCCCATTCTTACTGCTTGCCATTAGCTTCTTGGAAGAACTTGCAGATTGACAAACAACTAGTTTGGCTACATTATGGCGCTTCTTGTGCAGCCATCAACCCCTGAGGTGAGACATAAACCCTGTAGATGTTGGATTGTTGAATTTATTCAAGGTGTTCAATAGATGCTTTGATGGACAAGGGAGTCAAAATAGAATCAACATTTTCCTAGAGCGCTGAAGAAGGCCATTCAGTCCATTGAGTCCACATCAACCCTCCATTTCCCATGACCAATTCACCTAATCTGCACATCACTGGACACTATGGAGCAATTTAGCATGACAAACACACCCTAACCTGCACATCTTTGGACTGTGAAAGGAAACCAACACACAGGAGGAGCATGCAAACACCACACAATCACTCAAAGCTGGGATTGAACCAGGATTCATAACACTATGAGGTAGTAATGCTAACCACTGAGCCACCATGCCATCCCAATTTTTTAAAAAAGCCTATTTTTGACAGACAGGACAGTGAGGACGATCTTAATGTGTGTTGGGGCAGGCTGGAATGGCTCAATATCTGACTTCTGCTCTCAGAGCTATGTTGTTACCGGCTATGTTTTATTACAAGACCAATGATTGTCAAAATTAATTGTCTTCAAGTGATGATTTACTTTCCACCTAATGCTCATTGATAACTGATACAGAAATGATGTTTTACAGAGAATAAGAATGAAGAATTAACAGTCCAGTTGAATTCCTTCATTTGGCAAAACTTTCCCTGTGGGATTCAGAATGAAGAGGTAGGGCAGGAGGTTATTTTGTTTATTTTGTTACAACTCATTAGCATAACACGCTACAAATTGAGACCCACTATTCTAATAGTTGCACCAATTTTAACATTTTCTTTGGAGGTATGCACTGTTACAACACGGGGTAAATCCCTCTGTTAATTTAAACCAGCAACACACAAAAAATTCACACAGTGCTGTAATCTGTTAAAATTCAAGAGGCAAAGAACTATACCAAAGGTCACTATTTAAAGTAAAAATTAACAACTTCATTTTTTTAAGTCTAACAGGGAATAATTAACTGACAACTATTTCCAACTCTTTCCTCTACACCTGCCTTTTGCCTTCACTTCTACAATACTGGTCTGATAAAAAAATCCTGATTACGATTTACAAAACAAGAATCACACTCAAAACCAGTCAGTTTGCCAAGTGTCATCTGTATATTTTCCTCTGTCTTCTTTTCTTCTTTTTAAGGATTCTGTTTCACAGGTTGTTGATAGATAAAGGTACCTTTAAGAGAGCGGTTCTGTGGCAGTCCGTATTTGCTGGTGGCTTGACAGTCCTCTTTGCCACTCTTTGCCACACTGGGTGACTGTTCAAAATGTCCAGTTTTATACCCCAAAACATTGGATTGTTTTGTTGGTTTTAATATTGTCAAAATACTAAATTCAAACATGATTGGCGTTTGGTATCTTGAGGCATGGTTTAAACTGATTGGCTGAATTTGAATTTGTTTTTATATCCAGGCAACCTAGCTACTCTAACTGTTCGACCAAATGTTACATTGTTACCTTGTTCAGAACAGTTTGCTGGCTTTTCAATTCTCTTAAAGGTACAGTACACCTTACATCTTCATAACAGCACAGTATTCCAATTAGACTGTCATTGAGACCAAGGTGGATAGAAAGCACATATAGGTTTCTGTATTAAGCAAAAAAAATATTATTTTCTAAGTAATTATAGCTACAAGTAAGCTGATATAATTGTTTTGCATATAGTCCTGCTCAAAAGAAGTCTGATCCACTTTTAAACTTACCGAGATAAGACTACGTTATGGTGATAAGACTTTTAGATCTGGATAGTGAAAATGAAGGCTGCAGATGCTAGAGATCAGAGTCAAGATTAGAGTGGGGCTGGAAAAGAACAACAGGTCAGGCAGCATCCAAGGAGCAGGAAAATCAACATTTCAGCCAAAAGCCCTTCAACAGGAATGTCAGTTTTCCTGCTCCTCGGATGCTGCCTGACCTGCTGTGCTTGTCCAGCACTACTCTAATCTTGACTTTTTGATCTGGATGTTTCTCTCTTTCTTCTAGTCTTTATTCTTTTTGCTGTTCTGTTTTTGTTATTTTTTAAATTCTGGTTTTTGCATCTTAGATGGTTGCTTTGGATTTTGTATTGAAGGGGGTTGCTTTTCTTTCATTCGGGTTTTTGTACTTAAGATAGTACTGGAGAATGACAAAGTTATACACTTTTCACCGTACTCCTGTACTTGAGTACATGTGACAATAAAACCTAGGCTGAAGGGCTTATGCCTGAAACATCGATTCTCCTGCTTCTCAGATGCTGCCGGACCTGCTGTTCTTTTCCAGCACAACTCTAATCTTGACTCTGATCTGCAGCATCTGCAATCCTCACATTCTCCTCTCTGGATTAGTATTGCCACCCCTATACATTCCAGTTATGGAGGGTGTTGAACAAAGGTTTATCAAACCACTTCCTGTGATGGCAGGACTGACGTATGAAGAGAGACTGGATCAGTAAGGACTGTATTCATTGGGGTTTAGGAGAATGAGAGCGGATCTCATATAACATTCTAACAGGACTAGTCAGGGTTAATGCTGAAAGGATGTTCTCAATGGTAGGACAGTCCAGAACTAGGGATCACAGTGTCAAGGTGCAGGTTAGGTGATTTAGGACTGAGAAGAAACTACATTTCTTCACCCAGAGGATAATGGAATTCTCTTTGGTTGAGGCTGAAACACTTTAAAGTTTTACACAAGGAGTTAGATATAGCTCTTAGAGCTCAAGCAGGCAGAGAGAGTGGAACAGGGCATTGAGTTGGATGATCAACCCACAATCGTGTTGAATGGCAGAGCAGGCTCAAAGGGCCAACTACTGCTTCTAGTTTCGATGTTAAGACCATCTCTGGAAAACGAAAAATGCCTTGAAATTGGAACATCCAAGCTGAAGGAGTTGTGAAGGGAAATAACAAAATTTTGAGGAAGGCATTGTCAATTTATCCATATTTTGAGAACCCAGTCTCACACCTAGACTGTGTGACCTCCTCTCAGGTTGACCAACTTTCTGGATAATGTGCCCAGGTGTTTAAATTCAGTCACCTGTTGCCTGTCCATTCTGACAATGTTCAAAATCCTGACGTCTCCTGGTTGGCCCGTAAATGAATACATTCTGTCATTTAACAAAGCCTGGATTCAGGAACGGTATCCATGATTGTTGTAAAATCATTCATTGTTGCAAAAATCTGGTTCACTATTGCACGTTAGGGGAGGAAATCTGCTGTCCTCACCAGATCTGGCCATCATGTGATTCCTGATCCCAGGTGAACTGTTCATGGCCTCATGAGCCATTTAGTTGTGCAAACTGTGATGGCAAGAAGGCAGCTCAGTAGCCACCTTTGTAAAGGCAAACTGGAGCAGGGCAATAAATGCTGTGTGCCCTTGGATAACAATTCCCAGATCCTCAAAGAATGAAAAGCAATACCTCCTCTGTACATTTTTTCAAATGAAAATTTACTGCCCAAACCTAACTGTCTAGAGGGAAGTTGAGAGCGAAATGTGCTTCGAGGAGTCTGGAGTCACATATAAATCAAACCAACTAAGGATGGCTACCTTGCTGCCCTAAGGGACATGAGTGAAACAAATGGAGTTTTATCAACGAGGTAAAAACAATGACTGCAGATGCTGGAAACCAGATTCTGGATCAGTGGTGCTGGAAGAGCACAGCAATTCAGGCAGCATCCGAAGACAGGCAAAATCGACGTTTCGGGCAAAAGGAAGGGCTTTTGCCCGAAACGTCGATTTTGCCTGTCTTCGGATGCTGCCTGAATTGCTGTGCTCTTCCAGCACCACTGATCCAGAAAATGGAGTTTTATGACAATTGACAGTGGTTACACAGTCATCGGACTAGCTTTTCATCCCAGGTTTTAATTGAATTCAAATTTCACCATCTGCAATGGTGGGATTTTAAACCATGGCCCCAGAAATTAGCCTGCAGTCCTGGATTGGGTTCAGTGACCACAGCAACTCTCCCACTATCTCCTTAAATGCAAGCTCTGAAGTTTAGAATTAAGTCCTGGAGCTGGGCTTGAACTCAGATCTTTCCAGTTCAGGCTTGACTATGTTACAACGGAGTCTGGATTAGTGGTGCTGGAAGAGTGGCACGGTGGCACAGTGGTTAGCACTGCTGCCTCACAACACCAGAGACCCTCTGTGTGGAGTTTGCACGTTCTCCCTGTGTCTGCGTGGGTTTCCTCCGGGTGCTCTGGTTTCCTCCCACAGTCCAAAGATGTGCAGGTTCAGTGAATTGGCCAAGTTTAATTGCCCGTAGTGTTAGGTGAAGGGGTAAATGTAGGGGAATGGGTCTGGGTGGAGTTGTGCTTCGGCAGGTCAGTGTGGACTTGTTGAGCCGAAGGGCCTGTTTCCACACTGTAATGTAATCTAATCTAATCTAAAGCACAGCAGTTCAGGCAGCATCCGAGGAGCAGTAAAATCAACGTTTCGGGCAAAAGCCCTTTATCAGGAATAAA